>NC_136014.1:20756247-21001247 GCF_048128805.1 Centroberyx gerrardi
TTAGGTAGCTTTTGTGGTGTACTCAGTAACTGATTAGGTACAACACACTCCAAAATGTGTAGATAAACTTCGAAGTGGTTTATGATGCCAATTTTCATGGTAACCTAGGTTAAAAAAAAAGCATATTTTCTTGTCGGGTTCAAGCAACCTGAACATTATTAAAACACACACAAAGAGAGAAGACACAGAGTTAGAGTTTTCTTCCTTGCAAGGGAGAACGGACGGAAACGTGCTCAGTTACACTTTCCAACCCGCTCTGAACCCGTCCCGCCGTCTCTTTTTATTTCCTTAAGGTGGTTCCTAGTTACAAAAGGATTGCAGCCCCTAAAGGGTGGGGGACACACGGGCTGAAATTCTCTACGTATCTTTTTCTAAACATGGTTACAAAGAAGTCCTCGTTTGTAGCAGGTGTCTTCATTCAGATCAAAGGCATAGTTGCGGCCTCCGCCTTCCTGTAGGAGTGTTTCTTATCTGCCTCCTCAATGCGGTCACCTCGTCCTTGAGCCTGCCCGTGAGGCTTCGTGATATCTCTGAAAAACAGTTAACACATCCTCCTGCACAGACACACACACACATATATAGCTCTCAAACAATATAAGCAAATGTAGGATAACTTTCTATGTACAATTATTCCAACAGTTCTGAAAGTATACTTTTAAGTATTCAGACGTGATATACTAAAATTTTGTTAAATTGAAAGCACTTATTTTATACGTAGTGTGTTATAAAGCTGTACTAAAGGTGTGCTTAAATATACTCATGTTAGACTTTAAATGTACATTTGATTACTTTTAGCTACAAAAATAGCACACTAATTTTAAGTGTAGTATCATAAGTAAGTACTTTCACACATGCACATCTGTGCATTCTAAATATATTTAAATTGTATTTAAATGCATGTGACAATACAGGAAAAAATACAACAATACACTGTAGATACACATATAGTACACTGTCAATGCACTAAAAGTATATATTTTTTTCCATCTAATGTACTAAAATAATATTTTTACTTTGTAAAGAAAATGTAATTTCAGCTCATTTTATGGTGTCCTTTAATGGCATGAAGCCGAAAATAAAAATTCTGTGTGCGGTGATAAGGAAGGCTAGTTATTCTGGCACTGACCCAACCTCTAAAAAAGCCAGAGCAGAACTGGGACTGCCAGTTGGTCATACTTATTCATTTGTTATGATTAATCTTATCTTTTGTTTTTTGTTTTACCATACCATAACCATACCATACGGAATGTAGGAAATGAGCAAAAACTGCAGTCACACTGGAATTGTCCTTTAAGTACCTTTTAAAACAATCGCCATGCCTTTTGGCTGGACCCCTCTTCATCACTCATCTACGACTTTTGGTCCTATGGGAGAAATCCTCATTGTTGTATTTACGGCATATGGCAGCTTTGATTTCAGACTCTCCCACGCTGCTGAAGACTGCCTTCACAGTTTCTGTGAGAACAGAATGGACAAAACGAAGACATATCATGATCCCAAACTAGTATTTCTAATCATGATCCCAAAGTATTTCTAGTTTTAAGTCTACTGACAGAGGACAACACTTAGCTTCTCAGCACTAGTGAAATCATGACTCCACAATATGTAAATGTAAAAATATGTACTAAAATATGAACAAATTACTCATACATTAGTACACATACCTTCAAGGATTTGAAGTACCCCATCCTCCACTCGCCTGACCTTGGGGGGTTGTGATGGGCTGTCTTCATTGTCAGTTTTCTTCAACTTCAGATGCAATCAGCTGTTATCAAAGTATACCAAAGTAATCACTAGTACCATAACCTATTACCACAGTATATCAGTGCACCATGGCACACCACCACCTCTAAATGATAGTGAACTTTTTTTCAAAGGATTGTGCTACACACACTCATTCACACACACACACACACACACACACAGTGTGCGACAGATAGGCATGTTAATTTGAATTGTATCGTCACTTTCAAATGGGCAAAGGAAGGGACATTTTTACATTCTAACTTACAGTGCAAGTTCTCAGTTCAAGCAAAAAAAGTGAGCAAGTATCAGGTGGTGGTGCATTCTTACTGCAGTAGGAAGCAGTACCTATACAAGACACTCAAACAGGACAAAACCAGCACAGGAACGCACCAGGAAATGCCGGCTGCGTTTAAGCACGAAATACATTATCAACTTGGGTTTCATTTTGGTCCCTGACAATCAATGACAATGCTGCTCTACAGTTTCAATACTCATGCAGTAACTGCATGAGACAACAGAATTGTCTAGGTTATCATCTAGGCTATCATCACGATATAACTCCACTGAAAGAAGACAGAGGATGATATTGAATTATTACCCAGCTCTATGTTTAGGTTTAAGTGAGAAAAAAGTGTTCATGGACAGAGAAGCATCCAAGGTGCTCTCACTGTTATCCCTTTGTAATTCTTTTGCAAAAACCTGTGCAACACCGAACAGTTGGCAGATATTTTGGCCTTTTAAGATGACACTCTGATCTAACAGTTACTAAACATTGCGTGGAATGTAACAGATTAGTTATTGTGTTAATTTTAAGAAGAAAAAACACTTACTTCCCAGAAAAAGAGTCTTGGCCAATGATTTCGCGGTGCTCTCCTGCTTCAGCTCGATCCACCAATCCTCGCTGTCCAGATCCGGACATGTTTTACAGTTGCGTGTTTGTATTCTCCTTTTACCAAATCTGTTGAATCTACACTAACTGTTCTATTAAGAGAATAACAAAGCGCAAACTTGAGTGTACTTGCCAGTGTACTTACCTGCCGCTGTCGTTGCTGCGATGGGAGTGCACCTGGAAGCCCCCAAAACGGTCCAGCGGCAGACCTCCCTCCTGAGGCAAGGAAGTTCTGTGAGCCAATGGGGTTTGAGCATATCTATGACGACCTCCCTCCTGGGCCGGGAGGTCTGCAGCTGGACCCTTTCTAATTATCGCCCCCGCTGGTCGGAGGATGTATTGTATTTTCTTTCAGTAGTCAATTGCCAGGTCATAGTTCACAAAATATAATTATATGAAAACTATATATTAGAAATCTAATTACAAATATATGAAGACTATATATACTGTAATATATATTACAAATATTAAAATACATCAATATTAGTTATTAAAATAATTATTGATGCGCAAAAACAAATACCCATGTATTCATATCATTAATATATTAATATGTATGAGTGACTTTTCAATCATTCCAAACTACAGGGGATAAGTAATAATACCTAGTAAATAGTAAATAATTACCTTTGAAAGGAATTGCTGTCCTTAGATGTGCTCTCCAATGAATACTTTGGATCTATTTGTTGGTTTTATGCATGGACAGATGGTGCAGTGATAGAAGCTAGATAGAATATCATTTTTATCATATCATTTTTTAATCCTATAGAATGTTTTATGACTCAGGCACTAAACCAATGACAGGTCTGATGTGACAACAGCTGTTGGTTACAGTAGACTTTCAGCCAAGCTAGTTTGGTTACTATTTCTCATTAATTCCACACAACAACAATAATAATAATAATGATGATAATAATAATAATAATTATTATTATATGAATATGAATAAGTAGAGATTTCTGTCTTGGAATTACAGTGTTTTATATAGTTGTGTATTCCTTTCATATAGTGTTATAATAATATCAGGGAAAGATGATTTACAAGCATGCAGGAGATGGAGGCAATTGTTTTTTGTTTTTTGTTTTTTTACATAACTGCCAGACAGAGCAGTCCTTTGTTTTTTAGAGGCAGTGGAAACAAAGCTATAACCTTTTGTTGTTGACAGTCATGATATAAAAAGACTATAACTTGTTACATTGTTCCTCCTAGGCGCAATACAATACCTTTCATTTGTGCGTGCACATGCTTTTTTTTTCTTTTCTCTCTCTCTCTTATCACCACCTGGCCAGTAGAGTCCTTCATCTTGCCGTTTGATTGCTGTGAATTGCTTCATTATGATTGACCGCTTGGTTGGCCCTGCCTCAAGTGAAAAGGCGCCACTCTGTTGATTACATTAATGTATTTAATTGTTCTTAAAATCACAGTTTGATGGGCCCTGCGCCCGGCTCTGCTCCATCAGATCAAGTGAAAAGGCGCCACTCTGTTGATTACATTAATGTATTTAATTGTTCTTAAAATCACAGTTTGATGGGCCCTGCGCCCGGCTCTGCTCCATCAGATCAAGTGAAAAGGTGCCACTCTGTTGACTACATGAATGTATTAACTTGTTCTACACAATTAAAATCATTCCATTGTTGTTTTGGCCCACGAAGAATGTAAGCCATTATATTCTTTACTATCTGATGAAGACTTTGCGGGCCAAAACATCAGTAGAATTATTTTAATCATGTAGAACCAGTAAGTACATTTAATTTTGCGTAAGATAAGATAAGATAAGATAATATAAGATAAGATAAGATAATACTTTATTGTCCATTTTTGAAGAAATTTGCCTTGCAAGGCATGCTCAACAATCATTAAAATAACATAATACAACATTGCAGGGCAGTGTGATCACCGCCCTGCACCCCTCTGTTGGTTGAGCAGTGTTATAGAGTGAGGAACAAAGGAGTGCTTGTGCTTATCGTCCTGCAGCTTGGCATCCTGAAGCGCTTCCCAGAGGGCAGTAGTTGATACTCCTGTGCAGGACATAAGGGTCCTGGGCGATTTTGTTAGCCAGTCTGAGGGTGCACTTGGTGCTGCTGTGTAATGAAGAATTGTGTATAAATGATACTATAACTTTTCCAAAGCTTGGTAAAACTGAGCCAGTACAAGGAAAGCCCTCTGAGAATAAAGAGAATACTAACTGCTGGCACAAGTTTGGCGCAAAGCCCAAGAATAAAAACAGGACCATAGTCCAGCATGGAACACAGCTAAGGAAGCCAGCTCATTCAACACCGGGCACCTGCACCAGCAGACAGCCAACTAAAGATGCAAAAAATCAGAGACTGCAGTCACCATCAACCTTACGACTGGAGAACAGGTTTGAACCGTTACAATATCTGCATGAATTAGAAAGGCACTGCTGACCAGTTGCACATAAAGCTTGGCTTGCTTAATGTTAGGTCTCTGGCTAACAAGTCTCTCTTTGATCAATGACCTAATTAATACTTATACTTATATATACTAATATATACTTAATACTTATAAGTTGATTTTATGTTTTTAACTGAAACCTGGTTAGACAAAAATGGCAGAATGGCTGTTCTTATTGAATCTGCACCCCCCCAATTTAAATTTTTTAGATGTTTTTAGAGTTGACAGGAGAGGGGGAGGTGTTGCAGCTCTTTTCTTTAATGTGTTTCAGTGCAAACAGGTGTCATTTGGGGATTTCACATCTTTTTAATACCTTGCTTTTACTTTGAAATGTGCTATTCAAGTTTTATTTCTGATTGTATATAGACCACCTAAACAGTCCAACAATTTCTTTGACGAATTTGGTGAACTACTGTCCAAAATGAAATTTTGATTGTCTGGCTATATCGGGTGACTTCAATATTCACATTGATAATCCAAATGATAACCATGCTAGAGAGCTGACTAGCATGCTAGAGGCTTTTGGTCTATCTCAGCATGTGTCGGGGCCCACCCACAATCGGGGGCATACCTTGGACTTGATTATTGCTAGGGGTCTCAATATCACTAAAACTGCTGCTATTTATTTTGCCATATCTGATCATTTCTGTGTTTTCTTTGATGTGTCTATAAATCTGGAACTGCAAGCTAGGCCAAAAATTGTTAAAAAACGCTACATCAATGATAATACTGCTGCAGCTTTTATGAACGCCATATCTATGTCACAAATGCCCACTGCGCATTGTATTAATGACCTTGTTGAAAATGTTAATTGTCAAATTAGGAATGCCATTGATGACATTGCACCAGTTAAGGTAAAAATCTCTGGTAAGCAAAAAGCACCCTGGAGAAATGCTACGTCTGTAAAACAACGGAAAAGAGAATGCCGAAAGGCTGAACGTAAATGGCGAAAAACAAAACTTCAGGTTCACTATGATATCTATAAAGAGGAGCTTCAAAACTACAACATAGAATTGAGAAATGCCAGACAATACTTTTTTGCCAAGATCATTAGTGAAAATACAAACAATGCACGTACACTTTTTACTACTGATAGACTGATAAATCCCCCAGCATCAATTGCCCCAGAGCTTCTTTCTACTGCTAAATGTAATGAGCATCATGTGTGCAGCTGATGCTGTCTGAGCTTTCAGATACAAAGGGAGACTGCCTTCAACTTGGACAACAGCTTCCTGTCTGCTTTGTGAGCTGTTTGATTGGCATGTCAGCAACGACTGTTGGAAGACCCTGACTTCTCTCATTCAACGACGGGTCAAGTGGCCTCCAGCCAGCAGTTTGATGATGATGTGGAGATCATCCTTGAAGCAGCAGCCCAGAGTGATGCAGACAGGAAACTCCAGGCGATGACAACCATCATCGTCAGCCTTGCTGCCGAGAGGTTTGGTACAGCGGAAAAGCGGGGGACCCCCTAGAATCGTAAGAATCGTAGGGCAGAAAAGATCAGCCAGTTAAGGCAGGACCTGCAGGCCCTGAAGCGGCAGTTCAAGGAGGCGGGAGAGGAAGAGAGGGATGCACTGGCAGAACTCCGCAGCATATAAGGAAGAATTACTCAGAATGCAGAATGGCACAGAAGGCGGGGGAAAGAGAGGGCCAGGAAACGGTCTTCTTTCATTGCAGACCCTTTTGGGTTCATCAAACAGCTGCTTGGCCAGAAACGAAGTGGCTACCTCGCTTGTCCTTAAGAGGAGATCGACCATCATCTCCATAACACCTACAGTGATGCTGCGAGAGAGGAGGACCTAGGCCACTGCAGAGCCTTGATAGACCCACCAGAACCTACCGCTGAATTCAACAGCAAGGAGCTCGGTTGGAAGGAGATCCAGGAGGTCGTCAAGGCTGCCAGGGCCAGTTCAGCCCCTGGACCCCGCAGAGTGCCCTATAAAGTCTACAAGAGGTGTCCTAGACTCCTCCACCGACTGTGGAAGATCCTGAGGGTTATCTGGAGGAGGGAGGAGGTAGCCCAACAATGGAAATTTGCAGAAGGTGTCTGGATTCCAAAGGAGGAGGAGAACTCCAGGAAAATCACTTCAGGACATCTCACTGCTCAGCGTTGAGGGGAAGATACTCTCTTCTCTATCGTTGCCTGGCGGTTGACAGCATCTCCTGACGAACTCATACATCGACACCTCCGTACAGAAGGGTGGAATCACAAAGGTGCCAGGATGCCTTGAGCACACAGGAGTGGTCACGCAGACTACGCCGGCTGGTCTGGTGGTCAGCTGAGAGAGTCGACACGAAGCTTCTGACTTCTCTAACTTTTACTGACTAACAGATTAAAATAAATTCATTCTTAAAATAGCTTTGAAACAGTCTTCGGGGGCCCGGCAACAATAACTTAAATTAACTAACAAAAAGCGAGGCTCAACTTCAAGTATAAAGTGGCTTGTAATAAGGCAGAGTCAGACTGAATGGCAAGGAGCACAAAAATTAGAACTGACGACCGTTCACAATTTACAAAACTATTATGCCTAATCGCTGTCACAAATTGGATGTCACAAAACTTTTTGTGACTAAATGCCAACAAAACTGAGATGCTAGTCGTTGGCCTAAAAACCCAACTGCCTTCTGTTGCAGACCTTACTTTACATTTTGGGGATTGTTTAATTACCCAGAGTTCTGCAGTTAAAAACCTTGGCATTACTTTCGACTCAGCTCTCTCATTCAATGCTCACATTAAGGATATCACTAAGATAGCATTTTTCCACCTTCACAACATCTCGAAAATTAATTCCCTGCTAAATATGGCGGATGCCGAAACCTTAATACACGCTTTTGTTTCATCAAGACTCGATTATTGTAATGTCTTATTCTCTGGCCTACCTAACTGCAGTATAAAAAATCTACAACTCGTGCAAAATGCTGCCACCACAATACTAACCAGAACTAGAAAATTTGACCACATTACTCCAATCCTGACCTCCCTTCACTGGCTCCCAATTCAAGCCAGATCTGACTTTAAGGTGCTTCTGTTAGCATATAAATCGTTACATGGGCTTGCACCATCATATTTATCTGACCTCATCATCCCTTATATTCCCCCTCATGCCCTCTGATCGCAGGACGCTGGTTAGCTTACTGTCCCTAGAATCAGAATAGAAGCTAATTCTTTCGAAATCTTCAAATCTAGACTCAAAACCTTCTTATTCTCGCAATCATACGACCTACCATAGCACCGTTGGCTTGGGATCGACACAGTCTATTCTTCTACCTTAGATTGGACAGTATTTATATAGGAATTTGCCGTTGGGAACATAGCTTAGGGCTGCCTCCTGGTTACACTGTGTCTAATCACTGTCTGTACGAGTGTGTCTGTGGCCAAATATGTCTGGGTTTATGTGCTGCATTTGCACGGCTGTGTGTGTGTGTTTGCGGCTGGTTTTCTCCCACCTTTTCTCAGATTCCGGTGCTGTCTTCCAGCTGTCAGCGGACGGGTACTGCCCTGGCTCTGATGGTTGTCGGTGCCGGCCTTAGTCCCATCCCTGATGCTGTTCCCACCTGGATGTGTTTCTCACTCCGTGTGTTTGTTGTCTTTGTGCGCAGCTGTTTCTCTCCCCTTTCTCAGACTCCAGTGCAGTGCAGTGGTCGCCAGTGCAGGCCTTAGTGCCATCCCTGCTGCTGCTCCCACCCAACGTGCTCTGACTCTGTGTGTTCTGTGTGCAGCTGTCTTCTCTCCCCTTCCCAGACTCCGGTGCAGTGTTTCTACCTGCCAGTGGAAAAGGTGCTGCCCTGGCTCCTCCGTCGTCAGTGCTGGCCTTCCTCTTCCCTGCTGCTGTTCCCACGCTGAATTACGACTGTTGCCCTCGTTTCTGTGAATTTTTTAGCCCCTTCTCATCGCCGCATGCTGCCTCTCTTTCTTTTTTCTCTCTCTGTTTTCTCCTGTCATTGTTGTTGCCCATGATTCTATCATTGTTTTGCCCGGCACCTATTGCACGCTGAGGCGTCCCGGGGGGGGATCCCTCTTTGCCTCAGCCCACCCAAGGTCTCTTCCAAATTTTGCTACTAAGGTTTTTCTTGGGAGTTCTTCATGCAGTGCTACATGCAATAGGTAGATTGTTTGTCTTGCTAAAATCTGCTCTTGTCTGTCTTGTGCTTTTTGCTATACTTGTCCTATATCATTTTGTTCACCACTGATTTTTGTTTAGTTAGATCTAGTTAGGTTAATTCTCTGTAAAGTCCTCTGAGACATGCTTGTGATAAAGGCTATATAAATAAACAAACTTGAACTTGAAAATTGTTCTTGCTGGTCTTGATGTTTTAGTATTGGTGTCCTTAGCCTATTAAGCCTCTTCTGAAAAAGAATAATCTTGATGCCTCAATAATTAGTAATTACAGGCCCATATCGTAAAGTAAAATAATTGAAAAGGTTGTCTTCCTACAACTTAACAGTTTCCTAAGCTCCAACAATACTCTTGATATCTTCCAATCAGGATTTCGGTCCCACCACAGCACTGAGACCGCTCTAGTAAAGGTTTTAAATGACATTTGTTTTAATACGGACTGCGGAAAAATCTCAGTTCTAGTTTTATTGGACCTTAGTGCTGCGTTTGATACAGTAGACCGTGACATACTGGTAGGCAGACTGGAAAAAACCAAAGTCAGAAATCTTGGTGTAGTTATGGACTCTGACCTAAACTTCAATAGCCACATCAAGACAATTACAAAATCTGCCTACTATCACCTTAAAAATATCACAAGAATTCATGTCCAAGCAGGACCTTGAAAAACTTGTTCATGCATTTATTTTTAGTAGGCTTGACTACTGTAACAGTGTCTTTACAGGTCTCTCTAAAAAAAGCTATTAGACAACTGCAGCTCATCCAGAATGCTGCTGCCAGGGTTCGAACCAGGACTAAGAAAATGGACCACATCACTCCAGTGCTGAGATCACTGCATTGGCTTCCTGTGTGCCAAAGAATTGAGTTTAAAATTCTGTTGCATGTTTATAAAGCACTAAATGGTTTAGGACCAAAATACATTTCTGATCTCCTTCAATGTTATGAACCTGCCAGACCCCTCAGGTCTTCGGGTGCTGGTCTGCTTACTGTTCCCAGGGTTAGAACAAAGCATGGAGAAGCAGCTTTTAGTTTTTATGCTCCTCATGCCTGGAACAAACTTGGAGGTCTGCCTCCACTTTAGAATCTTTTAAATCAGGGCTTAAAACTTTTCTGTTCGCCAGGGCTTTTTAAGAAATTTAGGGCAACACTCGTCTGCACTGGAATATTTATTTATTTTTATCCTTTACATTTTTTTTAAATGTGATTTTAATGCACTTTTCACTTTTCTAATCTTCTTGCACTGTCTTTTTATCTGTGTCTTTATTTTTATTTTATTTATGTAAAGCACTTTGAATTGCCGTTGTGTATGAAATGTGCTATATAAATAAACTTGCCTTGCCTTGCCTAGCCTTGGCGTCTAGCTGTGGCATGGAGCTCTTGCTTTCCTAAGTCTCGGCTTGTTGCTAGTCTTGATGTCTTAGTATTGGCGTCCTTAGCCTTGGCGTTTAGCTGAGTGATGGAGCTCGGGGTTTAACAAAAGACAAAGAATTTTATACTGTTCAGAATTTCAAGGCGGGGTTTTGTGGCGCAAAAAGATACTTTGCACGGTTTTGAGGTTACACCTTAATTTCTTTGTTCTGGGACGGGATCCTCTCAAGATAAGAGAGAGACACATGGAGGAAATGGTATCTCTCCATTTTACTTTGGTTACTATGTAATGATAAAGATTTAGAGATGCATCTGCATTTCACATACTCAACCAATCACTGTTTCAATAGGCGAAACTGCTAAACAACACTTATGGATTGGATAAAACATTAATTACATGAATATAAAATAAAACTTTTATTGTTCAATCGTTGGCTATGACCTACATTCTTTTAGCAGAATAGCCTAGATGCATAACTTTATACTCTTACTATTTGAATCACAAATACATTGTAACTTTGTATAGGGAAAACAATGAAATAAAACATGACTATTGAGAAAATGAAGAAAAATCCCAACAAAAACATTATTAGTATTAATAATAATAACATTATTGTTGTTGCCACCATGTCATTATTATTGTTGTTCAACCATTCTTGTTTTGTTCCACTTTGTAACTTTGTTTAGAAATATTTTTTTATTATTACATCATCTGGTGGTGTTAATTCAGTCCATGGAGAGAAGCGGAGCTCTGTGCTCCATCAAAGCAGCTCAGGGACCAAAACCCTCAACAGTCATTCACACCTTTAATGGGGAGCTGTCGAGTTGCATCACGTAATTTTTACATCAGACAGTAAACAAACTATGAAGGCTCAAGTCAACAGAAGTTAAGATAGTTTGATTGAATCACCAAATATTTATTTTCAGTGATTTAATTGCTCAATCAGTACATTACACATGAAAGAAGAAACCCTGAAAAGACCTCAAGAAACTATTCATGAATCCCACTCATCATGCGGTCACTAACACCTGTTACACATAAAGACTTTTCCATAACTGTTATAAACCAAAAGGAATTCCACAGTTTAATGTGTGAATGAAAGCCAGAGTGAAATTTTTAGGAAATCAACTCAAAATTTGCCATATCAAATGATAATTCTGGCCACCAGAACAGACCACTGAGCGTTGCACCACAATACAAGCTAAGGTTTTAAGCTGGTGCTGAGTATGTTTGGTGGGACAGTTTCACTTGGTCTCAAGTGGACTCAGTCCAATGCCTCAGCAATGTTTTGTGCATATGTGAACATGCAAAATGAACTGTTGGCTGAGAGTGAGTGGAAATAATATTGTACCTTTTAAATAATGTCTGATATATTATTTGAAATGTCATTCTGTCATCCGGACAGGACTGATGACGCCTCCGTCTCCATCAGATTTCCATCCGTTTTGACGGACAGAAAGTGCAACCCAGTTGAACTTTTTCTGGATGGACAGACTCGTCACTGTCCATTCAGCCAATCAGAGTCATTCCTACGTTTGTTTTGGAAAAAATAGCAGCGATCACAGAAACAACGTTACGACCAAAACAAAGATTTTTTCTGTGTCTGTGAAGCACTTTGTAACTGTGTGTTTAAAAAAGTGCTATATAAATAAAGTTTTATTTACTTATAAAACGGAAAAAGCCTGGTATAACTTTGGGATGACTGTAGGTCAATATCTTATTTAATTTATACTGTATGGTCTATTTCTTCTTTTTTCTTGTAATACTGTTATGAGTAAAGCTGTTTGTTCCATATAAACAAGGTGACCAGAACAGCATTCTTTCATCTTAGAAATATTGCCAAGGTGTGGCCCTTCCTAACCCAGAAAGATGCTGAAAAGCTAACTCGCACGTTTTTTATAAGTAGACTGGACCACTGCAATGCCCTTTTTACCGGCCTCCCTAAAAAGTCTATTGAGAGGCTTCAGCTTATCCAAAACTCTGCAGCTAGACTTTTAACAAAAACAAGGAAGCGAGAGCATATCACTCCGGTTTTAGTCACATTGCACTGGCTCCCAGTGTCCTTTAGAATTGATTTTAAAGTTTTACTTGTATACAAAGCTCTTAATGGCTTAGGACCGGCCTACATTACAGAATCCCTGCTCTTCTACATTCCATCATGAGCCCTCAGGTCTTCTACTGCTGGTTTGTTAAAGTGCACTCACACCAGAAGCGTCATGAGCTACAAAAGCGGCCGGCAGCCATTATTTTCAACGCCGTGGCAGCAGCGAGCGGCGCGATGCCAGCGACCAGAGCGACGAGTTGAAGTTGAGCTGAGCTGAACTTTATGCAAATTAGCAGCGACGCGCTGAAGCAGCAACCAATTGCAGATCGGGATTTGATTTTCTTCCCGCTGTAAACGTCTCCCTATGTACTGAAGTTCCTAGCAAATATTTGTTCCATACTGACAGTGGAGAAACTGATTGTTGCAGTCTCCGGTTTCCCGGAGCTGTATGACCCATCCTTGTTCGTTTATAGAGGCATAAACAAAAAAAATTATGCATGGAAGGTGTCAGAGATAGTAGGGATTTCTGGTAAGCGTGATTAGGCCTACTGTACAGTGTAGAAGTAGTAAAATTAAATTTACTTGAATACAAATGCCAGAAGCATTATTTTATGGAATACAGACTAGTTATATTTTGCAGGAAAACGTGGAAGTTTGTTTATTTGATCATGCTTGTCATAGTTCACGGCAGGCCTGCCGAATAGCTCTACTACAAACTTGATATATTGGCCACAACCGAACGTGATGTCTACAGCGCTGCTTGAACGCCCCGCCCCCTAGCGACGACTGCCGAGGGCTGGCAGCGAGCGACCAGCGACCAGAGCGCCCAGCAGCGCTCATGACGCTTCTGGTGTGAGCGCACAGTTAGAAGTACACAACCCCACTCAAAAGAAGATAGGGGATGCAGCCTTTTTATATGCTCCTAAACTGTGGAACACCCTGCCAAAGAATATTAGAGAGGACTGTAAGCATTTTCAAACGACTGCTAAAAATATATCTTTTCAGCTTAGCTTTTAAATAACCTTCATTTTAACTGTTTCTGTTCAGGATCCCAACAAAGCTGACACAGGCAGGTACGAATTTTCATTCGTCTTGTCCGGGTAATGCTTGACGGGATCCAAAAGAACTTGCACATGAGTGAACACTATATGCGGGGGAGGGCCAACCCGTTCTCATTCCCAACTCGTCCTATGTTGACTCTTTGTCAAATCCCTTGGCGTCGCTATAACGACGCTAAAGGTACCCTTTCGCGTCTGTATTCACCTTATGCTGCTCCGCCCACTTTGCTATTTCCGGTTCGAACGCAATTGTAATCAGCCTTCCGGTTAAACTCGCTTTACAATATGGAAACAATGAATGAAATATGGGAGCATACATCATCATTTAAACTGATTAACATCATTTAAACTGCGCCGATCAGATGGTGTAACTGTACCGCATCCATCTACTATTACTGACTGGGTGGATGATGGTGGCCCGAAATAACATACATGGACATTTTCAATTACATTGTACTGTCCCTTGGAGTGGATGGAGCTGCTGTGAGGAACTACTAGCGAATTGATTTGATCCAATTAATTCTAGCAAATGAACAAGTACATGAACACTCCATACACAAACACACAGCCATAAGCTGGAGAGGCCTGAGGGCACAATGGCAGGAGCTTGCATCTGATCTTGACTCTGACAACCCTCCGGTTGCCAGCTGTCATTTTGCCAGATTTTTGTGCCATCTGGCCAGGGATTTGAACCGGCAACCTTCGGACTACTAGTCTGCTTCTCTAACCTCTGGGCTACCTACCGCCCAAGTTGCCCACCTATTATTTCTACCAGCCCACTGTCATGGTCTGCCCCTGTCTGCCATGATCTGCCCCTTTCAGCTCTAGTGTCTGCCCTCTTGGCCCTAGCCCTTGTGTCTGCCCTTGGTCTTTCCTCCCTTCCCTGTTCTCCTGGCTCCCAGCTCAGCTGCCTGCAATCAGCTCATCACCGGTCTGCTCGTCTGCTCACCTGCTTCCTATCATCACCACCAGTATATCTACCCCGGCTTGCCTTCCATTCATCGCCAGATTGTTCCACCAACTCCGTGGTAGACACACTCTCGGTCGTGCTGCATTTTCATGTCTGGACAAATCTTGTGTACCTAGTTCTGTACGTTTGATCGTATCTCTCCTGTGTCCAGGATTTCCCTGTGAGTCTCTCCGCCTGCCCACGCCACACCTGCCAGTCTCTCAGCTTTCCTGCCTGTCCGCTTGCCCGCCACACATCTACCCGAGCTCCAGCCAGCCTGTTCGCTCGCCTGCTAACCCGCCAGCTCATCTGCTTGTCAGCCAGCCCAGTCCGGATCATCTCCTCTACTCCGACCTGCTGCCTTCATCCCACTACACCCAATTCCAACCTCCAATAAACCTTTTTCCTTTCTCTCCTACCTTTTGTCCGTGTCTGCATTTGGGTCCACGAAAACAACCCCCTAACACCCACCCTAATATAGCAGGCTAAAACCAGCCCTGGTCTCCAGTGTCAATTATTGTCAACCTCCTGAACGACATCTAGTATCTTCTGATCCTGGTTCACTAACTACTAACTTCTATCTAATATTCTTACTACTTGATCAGATAGTAACAGTAGTGCTACAAGAGCCTACAGGTGGATTCTGGGTTGGAGGTGAGGATGACGAAACATTTGTATGGTGAGCAGAGGCAATAACTGAGCAGCAGCATGACAATGTCAGGGAGTGAGCTAGTGCATTTGGAGCTTAAATAGATTGGTAAGAGGGGCGGGGGAGTTGCGGGACGCTGGAATACACACCTTGAGGTGCCGTGGCCTAATAGAACAAAACATCCGTGAAGGAACGTGCCCACTTGATAACCGCAACGACTTGCCTACTCACTTTGTAAGCTAGAGTAAAGTGAATGTGACGTGAACGTTGCTGTCTGCATATGGTCCTGTAGATTTATGATGGGATAGCCTCATGTTTTCTATGGTACTCATATGCATAGTAATATATCATTCTGTTAATAGGGCCTCTATATGAATTCTCGCCTTGGATTATGACACAAGGAATATTGACATATCCTCTGTATTAATATTTTTGTATTTAAAAAAAAGGGTGACAGAAACTGCAACAAATTTGTAAATAAACTCACAGCAAAGCCACTGCACTACGGAGGCCAACCAAGGACAAACATTGCAAAGCACCGTGCATAAGCTAAACGTACCTATGGAAAAGTCTCTCCGGTTACCATCAATGACAAGTGAAGAGGGAGGTAGCAACTTTATTAGTTTACTAACTTTACTCTGTCCGAGGGAGGTGTTAAGCTAATTTAAAAATTGGAAAGCTTTTCACCCCATATGTGAAAATAAAAGGATTCATTTAGGATCTGAAAGTCCCAAAATGACAACAACACTTTCCTGGTCTATACATAGTTGCCCACATCTGATTGGCCAGCAGAAGACTGTATTAATTAAGGTAACAGGCTAGGGATTAATAAATATGAGACTCAAGTACAGAGGTACTGTATACAGTAGTGTGACAGAGATCAAGGATTCACATCATCATGGATGCATGAACCATCTGCAGGGTTAACAGGTATTGTATAAAACCTTATGGAATTTTTTTTTTTTTTTTTTTTTCAGAAATCATTGGGATTGCATATTCTTGCTTTAACAAATATTATTGTAATTGTGTTTTAGATTATCTTTGTATCAGTGATTTTTATTGGAAACTAAAAACACTGTTTGCAGGATTGCTGGAGCCAGGAAACATGGAGCCTGAAATCACCACCAACCAGACTGATAGTGTAAAGGACAAACACCTCTGTTATGAATCAGTAAATGAATCTTGCATAATGGCAATCACACCTTCAACAATACGTGTATTAATATATATTTTCAATGGCTCATTATCTATCCTTACTACATGTGGAAACCTTCTCGTAATAATCTCCATCGTTTACTTCAAACAGCTCCACACTCCAACTAACTACCTCATCCTCTCTCTGGCTATGTCTGACCTCCTTGTAGGGACTTTAGTCTTGCCGTTTAACATAGCACTCACTGTAAGCTCATGTTGGTATCTTGGAGATATACTTTGTAAGTTACAAGGCAGCTTTGATATTCCACTAACTACATTGTCTATTCTGAATTTATGTTTTATTTCTGTTGACAGATATTATGCAGTGTGTCACCCTCTGAGGTATCGAACTAAAATAAATGTTCATGTTGCTGCGATCATGATCCTGGTGAGCTGGGGTGTGTCTGCCCTAGTTGGAATTGGTATCATAATTCTGGGACTTAATGAAGGAAAATGTGAAGGAAGGTGTCTTACATTTAATATTCCAATTTCAAGCATTGCTGGTTGTATTTTCTCATTTTACCTCCCAGCAATCATAATGCTCAGTATCTACCTAAAGATTTTCCTGGTGGCACAGAGACAGGCACTCAGCATCCAGAACACAAACTGTCAGAGCATAAAGTCTGGAGCATCTGTCAGTAAGATGGAGAGAAAGGCCACAAAAACTTTGGCAATCGTTATGGGAGCTTTTCTGATCTGTTGGACTCCTTTCTTTCTTTGTATGACAGTTAACCCTTTAAGTAATTATTCAATTCCAACAGCTGTGATTGAAACATTTATTTTGCTTGGATGCTCAAATTCAATGCTCAATCCTTTTGTTTATGCATTCTTTTACAGCTGGTTCAGGGTGGCTTTCAGAATGGTCATTTCTGGCAAAATTTTTCAAGGTAATTTTGTAAACTCAAAACTGTTTTGATTGATTGACTGGAGTGCAAATATTTATATATCGACAATTATGTTTGCTACAATAGAGAATTTATTTCCACTTCATCTAATGAAAATGTATTTTTTTTATTACTGTACTCTGCCCACAAAGGCTACATTTACATGCATGGAGTAACACAACCATTGGCCATATTGCAGTTCTAATTTTATTCAGATTAAGCTGTTTACATAATCCGTTGATACTCTACAACTGAGTATCCCTGTTGCTAAACCAGTTAACAGAATATTCCCGACCACAGATGATCTGCCAGAAAAACAACATGAAACATTTTGAAACATTAATCTCTATGCAAGTAAGTGTAGCCATAGATATATCTCTTAAGGTCTTTGTCCATAAACAATAGTCTTCATAGTTAAGCTAAGAAATTTACATACATGAATAAAAAAAACTACAAAATGAGTCCTGCAATTTAAGCAAAAATTTAAATTAACTAGAAAAGGCTAAATTTTCTGAGTAAAATGTAAGTGTGCTTGCTGTCCTTGCAACAGTCACTTTGACTTGGTGTTTGCAGTAGCAGTGGTCACAGAGGGCCAAATAGAGAGATAGAGAGCGGTGTGTGTGTTTTACACAGTGAAAATATACTGTAGATGGTGATGTTTTCATTGACTAATGACTGGAACACCTTAGAAAAACTATAGAAAAACTATAGGTGGCAGTGACTATATCAAATGACTGAATACAGGGCTTAAATGTTAAAGGTCCCATATTATGCTCTTTTTAGCAGTTTAAAACAGTTTAAAACATTTCCCAGTGGTTCCCGAATTTCCCCTAGGGGATCAATAAAGTGCATCCTTATCCTTAAAACAAGGTTTTGGATTCTGTTACAAACACACAAATCCAGCCTCTGTGGTGCCTCTCCATCCTCTCAGTTGCTCCCCTCATTAACTATGCGCTGTTCTGAGTGGGCGGGGATGCTATGATAATGAGGCGTTGGTCTGATTGGTTGCCTGAGAGGCTGGGTGAGGGGAGAGGGTGCAGATGCGGAAAAACTCCAAAACCAACATGGCAGCTGCTACAGGACAAAACTCTGTGACAGAACATGTAAGACCGTACAGGTTTGAGCCGGAATCTGACAACCGAACAAGAGGAGGCAGCTGCCGAAGTTTTACAGACACGGTTTTGGCAGGATGTCGCTGACTGGTAGGTTGAAATTTCAGTGTGTTGTTGATACTTTCTCACTGTGTGTGTGTATGTGGTTGTGTCGGCTATGTTGTCTTGATGGCTAGCCATAGCGGACTAATTTGTATCCCATAAAAATGATATCTAACGTTACCTGCCGGAGTGTCTCGCTTTGTGAGTGTGTTATTGTTTTGTCATTATACGGTAACTACTGGCTTAGTACTACTACTACTACTACTACTAACTGACTACTTTGATAGTTGCTGTAATGTTATTCCGTAAAATGTCTTACAATTGCCGTTGTACTGGCTAGCGATAGGAAACAAATCCACACCAGACATTATGTCGTTATTACGTTCAATTGCATCAAGTTGATGTGAAGACGCAAAAGACAAAAATCATCTTTAGGGAATACAAATATTGTCACGACACCGGCAAACCATATGGTTATGTCCCATGCTATCTACCGTCTTGGACATGTGACTGTCGTAATTTATGCCAGTGTTATTCAGCTATAGTTCAACAGTTTGAGATCTAATGTATATGTACAACTATTCAGTCAGGAACACTCTCGTCATAGATTTAACCATTTATTGCAACAAATGGAAATACAGTTATGCTTGGCGCTGATGGCTCCGCTCTTTAGATGCTCCCTGGATTAGCCAAGCAGCATGCTAAGCCAAAACAGGGAGCGCAATGCAGAAAACCCCCAAGGGTATACAAGAGTGGGCCCAAAGCAAGACATTGAATACAATTTTAACCTTTGAGCCATGTTAAGACTCTGAACTAGAAAGGTTGAGGCTGGGGTGGTGGAGCAGCGGTGAGTGAGGCAGCATTGGTGTAGCGAGGATCAGTGTAGAAGGGAGTCATATTTAAATGGACCGCCTTGATGTGATAATGGGCTGTGATTGGTGAATGACTGATTAGAAATGCTGATTCGATCAGCGGGCTGTCAGCTGATTACAACTGGGGCGTATGACTTTCGTGTCCTGCATGAACTAACGCTTCATTAGCTGAAATATTCAAACATGCATCTCATGGAGGCCTGCTGGTCATTCCCCCTGTACATAACACTGCACATCTTACCAGTTTTGGAGTTGACACCTTTATTGTTTATGTCCTAAGTTACATTAATTTGTACAGTACTCACATCTACTCTAAATTGTATGTGCTAAATAATAAACATATAATATAGATAAACGTAATTGTCAGTGTAATGTTCTTATAAGCCGTGCAAAATTCAATAACAGTTACCCTTTCTCATTCCTTAGGTTACCAGAAGAATGAATCAGCTTCAGGATCCACCTACATGCATGGTTCTAGGTATGTGTTCTAGGTACAGAATGCAATGAACATTTATAAAGCAGACTATGGGCCCTTACAGCTTAGAGGTATAGAGCAGTATGTTTCTTTTAAGCATTCTGTGCATGAATTGATTTGCCAAATAATATGGCTAACATGTGACTTTTGATAATACTGTACATGACAATAAATGTGAGTAAAATAACTGTGTTGTTATACTTTAATACACATCCATGTAGAAAAACAACTTTAGCACACCTACAAGTCTTTTAGTGACCTAGGACAAAAAAGTTGCTGAAAAAGTAATATAATCCCACACAGTGTCTACACTTGCATGGTGCTTTATTATATTTCAAAATGTAATAAAGCACCATGCAAGTGTAGACAGTGTGTGGGGTTATATATATAAATGTGAAAGCAATAAGTAACCACAACACTGACTGTTCATACAGAATAAAACAATTTTATTATAGAAAAGGCATAAAAAAGGCACATGTAAAAACATAACATACTGCTTCTGCAGGACCATAATGGGGTGCTATTATGTTACAAAATCTACATCTGTGAGTGTACACAGGGGAGTGTTCCACCGTAGCAGTTATTGCAGTGTAGTAAAGTAATGCAGTATCAATCACAAAAATGATTTATAATTTGATTTTAGTTATCTGTTATGTATTCTTGGAACACATCCAACTACAACCTGACCTCATGCCAGTTAACCAAAACAAAGGAAAAAGAATCTAAGTATTCAAATGAAATGTATTCACAGTATGTGTACTCTCTTCAGTGGTTACAGGTATTTAGCCTAAAGATCCTTTGTCAGCTAGTGCTGGGGCTTTCTAGTTTGCAGGGTAAGAGTGGTGATACCAGTGTGTGTGGTGTTGTGCATACTCTGTGACTTCCCTGATGCTGCCAACTGCATTGGTTTCAGACTCCCTCTTGATTGAACTGAGACACAAAGCCGCAACGACGTCCTCCTTGGCTGGCCTGTCAGACTGGGCGCACAGGTCTTCTGGGATGGGGATCTTCAAAACCTGGCTCACATAGTTGCAGGGTCCTGGAACACGTGATCAAAGTAATACCTATGGGAAATGGATTGGTGAGTGGATGATGGGGAAGAAAGTTTGATAAATAAGATATGAGCTTTTGAAAGATGATATTAAGCAAAATAATGAGGGGAGGGAAATCACTTATAATTCACTAAATAAAAACATGTACTGAACATTACCATCACAACAAAAATGTGTTACAAAGCTGTGGAACCCTTATCATTGGCTTATGCACTAAGCCTAAACCAGTGATCCTCATTACTCATCATGAATTTATCTCATGCAAACAGAATACATGGTTACCCACATCTTATTGGCCAAAAGGGGGTTGCATTAATTATGGAAATAAGTTATGGATTGATAAATACAAGAGTCAAGTCCAGAGTTACTGCTCAGTGGGACAGAGATCAAGGATTCACACCATCATAGATGCATTAACCATGCATCTTCAGGATTAACAGGTATGTTATGAAAAAATTAAACAGAAAAAATCACTTCCTTCCAGAAAACATAATTGTTGCAATTACATAATCTTGCTGAAAGAAATGTTATTGTAAATGTGATTGAGATTATCTCTGTATTGATGATTAATTTAAAATTGAAACCCTTATTTAGCAGGACGGCAGGAGCCAGAAGGCATGGAACCTGAATTCATTTCCAACAAGACTGATGTTGTTAAGGACATACATCTCTGTTATGAATCAGAAAATCTATCTTGCATAATGGTAATCACCCCTTCAACAATACGTGTGTTATTATATCTTTTCCTTGGTTCATTATCTGTTCTCACAATGTGTGGAAACCTTCTCATAATAATCTCCATCATTTACTTCAAACAGCTCCACACTCCAACTAACTACCTCATCCTCTCTCTGGCTGTGGCTGACCTCTTTGTAGGGGCTTTAGTCTTACCTTTCAACATGGCACTCTCTGTAAGCTCATGTTGGCATCTTGCAGATTTAATTTGTAACATAGGACGCAGCCTTGAAGTTTCACTATCTACATCTTCTATTCTGAACTTATGTTTTATTTCTATTGACAGATATTATGCAGTGTGTCAGCCTCTGAGGTATAGAACTAAAATGAATTATCATGCTGTTGTGATCATGATCGTGGTGAGCTGGGGTGTTTCTGGCCTAGTTGGAACTGGAATCATAATTATGGGACTTAATGAAGGAAAATGTAAAGGAAAGTGTTTTTCATTTCACATTCCACTTTCAAGCATTACCGCATGTATTCTCTCATTTTACCTCCCAGCAATCATAATGCTCAGTATCTACCTAAAGATTTTCCTGGTGGCACAGAGACAGGCACTCAGCATCAAGAACACAAACTGTCAGAGCATAAAGTCTGGAGCATCTGTCACTAAGATGGAGAGAAAGGCCACAAAAACTTTGGCGATTGTTATGGGAGCTTTTCTGATCTGTTGGACTCCTTTCTTTACTAGTATGACGTTAAACCCGTTAAGTAATTATTCAATTCCAATACCTGTAATTGAAACATTTGTTTTGCTTGGAAGCTCAAATTCAGTGCTCAATCCATTTGTTTATGCATTCTTTTACAGCTGGTTCCGGGTGGCTTTCAGAATGATCATTTCTGGCAAAATATTTCAAGGTCGTTTTGCAAACTCAAAATTGTTTTGATTGATTGACTGCAGTGCTGAAATACTAACATGTTAATAATTATGTTTGGTACAACAGATAATTTATTTCTACTTCATTAAATGCATTTACTCAATTTATTACTGTAATCTACACACAAAGGCCACATTTGCATACACGGAGTAACCCAGCTATTGGCCATATTCCAGTTCTTATCTTATTCAGGTTAAGCTATCTGTATGAGCCTTTGAGACTCTGTGATTGAGTTGCCATGAATAAACTAGTTAACAGAATATTCCCACCCACAGACACAATGGTCTGCCAGCAAAACAATATGAAACATGTGGCCCTCAGCTACTCACTTTGACTCAGCAGTAAATAATTTCTAACATAGGGGAACAAAATCACAAAATCCCCATAGTAATTAAGTACTGCTCACCATCATGTTTTTTGTTAACATCAAAATGTACCAAAACATTGTGCAAGTCTGAGTTAATGCAGGCTACAAATCATCTGTTGTCTTTGGCTTCGATCTACAATGATTTGGAGATCTGTGAAGTTAAGGTTATTCTACTGTTATATTCATTGTAAGGCCCGCTGTATAAGAGCATCAGCTATATATTTATATATATATAAAATACTTTAGGTTCTCAGGCTGCACTCAGTTTAGGACCTGACTAAATTGTGCCCTGAATGTAATCAGTAAAATCATAAAATTCAATCTAACATTAACAGGCAGCGAACATCTGCACCATGGTTGTTGGCAAAACAGTTTTTTAAAAATAGATTAAGTCGATAAGACATACGTGACCTGCTCTATCATTTTCAGTCACATTGACCCCTCAAAGCATTTTGAGTTTAATACACTGTTGGAAAGAGGAGAAGCTTTCTGGTGATATCCAAATTATCTTTGTACTCCACAGATTGAGTGAGAGGCACCCCTTGATGTCTTGACTGTTTCCAAACGATGTTTTTGTGAAAAAGGGCCTCAAAGTTTGAAGTCAATTCTGAGACATTTATTCAAATAAAGAAATCATTCAAACATAACATAACATACTAACATTACATTTGCAGTCTTGAGATGCCTGACAACTACGTTTTCCCGCGGATGAAACAATAATTTTGATTAGACAAAGTGAACGATGGTTCAACCCAGAGCCATATAGAGAGAGAGTTGCGTCAACGGAAGTCCAAAATGCTTGATCGTCACGTGATTCACGTAGCTTCAGATAGTTCCAGGAAGTACTTGGCGGGCAATTTGAAAACGTAAATACAGAGAGACAGAACTGCGATTTTTGGTAATTAGTAGTCAATAAATGCATTGATTTACAATATTTATATACAATATTTATATAGCACACCGACATGTGTATGTAGTTACATCAATGTTTTTTTAAAAAGTAAAACTTGTATGGTAGTCAAGAGTAATCGCATCCTAATGTTTATTGATATATTTAAAGGGAGGGGAAGGGAAGGAATGTTTCAAAATTCAGATTAGATTAATTTTCTACCATTTCTTTAATTCATGGTGGTTTCAGTAATCCCATGGTAACTGAGGGCCTAAGTAATCTTAATGACTTAAGCAGAAATCTGCTTATTAAAAAGGGTACATTAAAACACATCCCATCCAGACAGGACAGGACACATTAAAACACATATATATTTATACACATATAAATATATATATTTTATGTATCTTTTGTCTTTTTACTATGCATTTATTTACCGCAATGAATTCATTAAATAAATCTCTAATAAACTCAGAAACATGAATAGCATGTCAAGCAGGTTGTCTGTGCCCTTTCCTCCGTGTTGTCCTTGCATATAGTCTCCACCATGGTTTGCTGTGCTGCATGGGGATGCTCCAATCGCTCGGAGAAAGGAGTACAAATGTACGAATGTATTTTCACAAGCTAGTGTGGTTTATGTCAATCCCTACTTCATCAGTGAGTTTTTATCTAGCTGCCCATGTATTAAAAAGACGAAAGGACATTATGAGCGCTGGCATTTCTTTCTATCAAATTGACCTTGAACATAATTCAGTCTGCCAACTCACGTTAACAGATTATTGAGAATGAATGCAAATATACAGAGTTTAGTATGGCGTCTAGGCTCTAATCCTGTCACTCCCTGCAAGCGTGCACCTAGCTAGCCAAAGAGAACAGCCAGGGAGGGACAATCCGGGGGAGACCTAGAATCAGAGCCTACAGGTGGATGCTGGGGTGGAGCTGGGGATGATAAAATGATATATGGTTAGCAGCAGCTAAGATAAGATTGCACTTTATTGATCCCCTAGGGGAAATTCGGGTGTCACAGCAGTGGTGTACAGTACAATGACAGGAAATAAGGTATATAATACAGTAAAATAATAAGGTAAATAAGAATAAAAATGGTGCAGAAAAGATGAAGGCAATATAGATCAATATAACACACTATAAAAACTATGAAGATAAACAATATAAAACTATTAAAAAAGTGTCTCGTGTCCAAGTGGACACAGTTACTGACTGGTTACCATCCTTGATAATAAACACTTATTTCCAAATGTTATGGAAACCACAAATAAGCGTACGGTTTCCCCACTGACACGGAGAGGAGAAAAAAATGGTTGGCTCAAGTCAGCAGGAGCAATCTTACTATCACTAAAGATCACAACAACAAAAAAATATGCGAGGTAATAATATTCAAACACTTCATTTGCACTTTTTCACAAACAAAGACCATACCATTGGGAAGCTTAATGTTTGGTTTATTAAAAATAAGGAACAGGGAAAGGCTTGTAAAACCCAGGGAGTTGAGACTCAGGGTGCAGGGTGAGGGTGCTGTCTCATTGCAGGGAGTCTTCAGGCTCCATTGAATCCCCCTGTGGTTCTTGGGCTGAAAGAGAGAGGGAGAGAGGGAGAAAAAGACAGAGGAGAAAGGGTTAGACACACCTATATAGGCTTGGATGGGAAATTGCCTTGGGAGATGAGGTGTGGTCTTTGTTCCTCAACTTAAGTTATGGAACTTCATTAGTTGTGATCATCAACAGCTTTTGCTGCTGATGTTTAACAAAGTATGACAAGTGGCATCAGTTACTGATGTGATATTAATTTATATAAAGTTGTCTCATGTTCTTGGTTGTCTTTTATATATGTAATGAGTGTATACATGTCCAGTGCTCCTACAGCAGGTTACTAATATACACTAACAAGATAAGATTACTTATATAATACAGTAATAGAATACATGTTTAGTATGATTACTTATATAATACTGTAGTATAATACTTTTAGTATTTAGTATGATTCCCCATTTAGCCTAGTATGATTCATTTTTCAAAATTGCTGGCCTATTTTAAACTTACCTTGTGTTTTCAATCTCACTTAGGTCCTCCAACTTCCCTCTCCCTTTGCCATCAATCCAAAATCAGCTGAGCTGCAACATAATATAGACAGGTAATAGTCAACAGAATCACAAAGCCTAAAAACACTCAACCCATAAGTTACGTTTTTGTTTACTGTTTTGAAGTCTCAAATATGCACTCTAAATCCATATCAATAGCGATGTATCACAAACATAGCTCTCTTCCTTATTATTGTGTAACGTGAACTTTATTATTAGCTCTTACTCCAAAATGGATATCCTCATTTCACCACCTCCACCCACCACTCTACAAACACATGCCCCAATGTTATATTTAACTAATATTTAACTCCCCCCACCCCGCAAAAAATCACGTTTAGAAGTATTTTTCTCTAATTCCACAACGTTGGATGAAATGGCATTAAGAGAACGGAATTTATAATTAATAGGCTGTTCGTGGTTAACGTTATGTGTTGCTAACTTTATTCAGTATCCTAGCCTAATCTGTTATCTGTTAACGTTCCCTAAATCTACTAATTTAGAGGGGGATAATCCACTAACATGCTTTAATGCACATGTTAATTTGATACAGATTTGCCGATAATATACAATCTGATTCTTTAAACATCTTACCCTTTCAAAGTACATCACAAACGGTCCATTCCGCTGCAACTCTACTGCGCTGCTAGTGTTAGCCGCTAACTTCCGGGAACTATTGAGAGGCTCCGCGATCCGCCATTGCTGTAAAAAAAAATGGTCCATTGGAGAGAACGGAGATGACGCAACTCTCTCTCTATATGGCTCTGGTTCAACCTGTTACTATGCAGATGTTCATTCATAATTTTAAGGGACACATAGTAAGGGAGAGAGGGACGGGGAGAAGTGTTGCCAGGTTCGTAGCGACAAAACCCTCCCAGTGCCAATTAAACCCAACCCATAAGCAGCCCAATGATCAACAAAACTAGTACAAAATAACAAACCAATAACAAAACTCCACAATACAACCCTGACAAACTTTATAAACAGTGTTTTAAGTCCTACAGCATTTATAACATTTCCAAGTAACGTTACATTGAAAACTACGAACCTGGCAACATGAGGAATGCGAGCTTTGTTGACAAATTAAGCTAGTAGTTCTGCTTGTCACCCTACCTTTATAAGCTTCAAAACTATATTTAGCGTTTGAATTTCACAATAATCTTTACACAGAATGAAAGCCAAGGCTTTATTTTATTAAAATCGGATGAAACCCCAAAACAGCCAAAAATCGATCTTTTCTCATAAAATCACGTTTATCCACAAATGCGCCATTGCGACTTCCGACTGAAAATGATAGAGCGGGTCACATATAATAACTTTGTCCTGTGTCATTTCTATGGACATCTTTTCACTCGTTTAAAGGATGTAACATTTGGTAAACAGGAACTAAAAGTCCTATTCATTTTCTTCATATGCTAATAGCAATAGGAACAGGTAGTTAATTACTGTCCTATTTCTTAATTATCTTGCCTGTCAAAATTGGTTTTGGCAAATTGTAATCGAACTTGTGAAAAGCCGACAATCTGGAAATAAAACTGGTAAACTATTAACTAACCAACCAAAACAACAAACAGAAAAATCTATTTAACTCAAAACCCCTCCATAATCAATTATTCTTTCAGATCTTTCTATTCAAAGCTTTACACTCCAAATCAGAACACTTCTGACGCAGAAGCATTTCTGAGGAATGTCTCCCTACCAAAACTAACAAAACCCAATCAGAACACTTGGATAAACCTCTCTCCCTGGAAGAAATCACCAAAGTTCACCAGTTCTGGCCCCTTCTCTCACCGCTGTTCGTCAAATATCTGAAATTTATCAATGTGTCACTATGCCCCACCACATATCACACTCATTCCGAAACCACACAAAGACCATACCAGTTAGACTAGAGTCTGTAATCTCATCACTTATACGCATAGATCCAACTGGTTTTATTAAGGGGAGACATTCCTCAGATAATACAAGAAGGTTATTTAACTTAATCAACTACTGTAACAACACCACTTCCCCCAAAGATCCACCTTTCATTATGGCATCTTTTGATGCTGAAAAGGCATTTGACAGGGTAGACAGGTCCTTTCTCTTCACCTCCCTCAACCACTTCGGATTCGGGTCATATTTCTTCAATTGGATAAAAACACTATGCAACTCACCAACTGCATCTGTCATAACCAATAGTCAAATATCAAAACCATTCCAATTACAAAGAGGTACTCGACAAGGACGCCCATTATCCCCACTACTGTTTGCACTTTTCATTGAACCCCTGGTTACCTCCATTAGGCAATGCAGCAACATCACAGGCATCCAATCAAGTCAAGTCAATCAGTCCACACCATAAAATCAGTTTGTACGCAGATAATATCCTATTATACATCACAAATCCCTCATCTGCTCTTCTATCAGTTCATAATCTGATTAGTAACTATAGCGGGGTGTCTGTCAACTGGACAAAATTCGAGACTGATCCGAGGTTGGAGACTCCCCCTTCAAACGTACAGCAAAATCCATTAAATACCTTGGAATCCACATTTCAACAAATTTAAACAAATTATTCAAACTAAAATATCTACTGTCAAAATGAACATCCTCCCGAAAATCAATTAAACTATCCACTCTCCAAAAGCCTAAACAACACTAGCTGCCCCCATTTTTTTCTACTACTTCCTTTCAAATCAGTTAATGTTCATCTGGCACTGGACAAGCAACCCATATCCACCCTGGCTGGACATAGTAAATAATTTGTTTCAAAAGTTGGTCATCACAAATCTTCCATTCATAGACAAATCAATAAAAAACCATAGCTATTACCAGAACAATATTACTATTAATACCACCCTAACTGCTTGGTGTCCATCCTCAATAGATGATTATTTCCACACTCTCTGGCTATACCCGTATGTCCAAAAGTTTTGGTCAGAGGTCATGGGCAAGCTATCTGACATCCTTGGCCTCTGCATCCCCTTATGCACCACCATTGCACCACTGGGTGACATCTCCACATTACAACCTCCCAAACATCTCAAACCCTTCATATTAATGTCATTAACCATTGCCAAGAATACCATAATGCTAAATTGGAAGGACAGGAAAAAACAATGTACAAACCACTGGCTCAACTTACTTACAGACTCAGCATCCTTTAAAAATAACATCAAATCTTTTGAAGATACCTGGTCCCCCTTTCTACAATACCTTCAGTGCTGATTCCTCTTTCCACAACTGGCCCATAATACTAAAAACTAACATACCCCACACAACAATAGTTAAACATGAAGTAACTACACAATGTGCAGCCCATTACCACACCAGCTCTGTATATTTGGTTTTGTTTGTCTTAAGTCCCGTCTGTCCTGTTATATGTGTCCTGTTGTACCTCCTCTATATGTAATTATGCATATACTGTATAAAGAATGATTTTGTGATTGATGTGATGATGATTGATGTACTGATGTTGTTTTGTACATTACTGTACTGTCTTGTTGTATTATTTGCAAAAATAAAATAAAATAAAAATAAAAAAAAAACAATCTTGACATGGCAATCAGGTGCGGCTACAACGGTTGAGTACAACTGCTTTTAAGCGAATAAGTAGGTTTGTGTGTGGGGGGTGAGACAAGATCACAATGGAGAGCGCTTTCTAAGAGTTACTTGCCAAGTTGTTACCTGTGCAGAATACAGGGTGACAGCAGAAATACGTAACCCTACAACATTATTAATTTGCAAAATACGTTTCCAACGCTGTTTTTCGAATAACCTTTTTTGCTATATTTGGGGATTCTTTTTTTTTTATTTGGTGTTTCCATTCGAAACTTCAATTTTGGCTGGCTTGATGGAATGGCCACTACAGTCTTCTTTATGATAAGGTTGGCTGGCCCTCTCTGTCTGTGGTCTGTGAGGCATTGTGACGGTTTGGTTAGATAACTGGGGTGCCAGTCAGGTTTTTCTCCTGACAAAAATGTCTAAGTCACTTGAAGTCAATTGTCAAACCAAGTCAAACCACACAAAGGATACATACACAATAATAATGAATTTTGTCTGATCTATGCATAATGTACCCTACAACAATGCATAAGATTCCACTAAATCCATAGCAATGAACAAAGCGACAGTTGAAAAAAACACACAACACACTCAAATTCAAAGAAAAACTCCAATATATTGAAAAGCATATCAGTATGCATGAAGATGTAAGTGTGTGTGTTCCTGTGTGTGAGTCCAATCAGTTCAATCCAAAAACTCAGTCCAACATCGATAGTTTAAAAAAAAAAAAACCCACAAAGTTCAGTAGCTCACAGTACTGGAGATTTCCTGTTTTTAGTCAGTCATCTGTCAGTCAGTCAGTCAGTCAGAATCCATGTTCCGGGTTTACCAAACTGGCCAACTTCTCCCCAACCACGGTAGAGATCTGTTGTCACAGGATCAATTTCCCCGTGTCTTCGCTCAAGAATGCTGGATATAAGAGGGATTAACTACCTTGATCAGACGTACATTCACAATTACTGCTCTACCGCAACGAGAGCTCGGGACAGCTTCCTCTGACTGATACCGGTTTCCACCATCTTGGATAGGCGTCACATCCACATATACAAACGGGGCCGGGCTAACAAGCCGCAGGAACCAGTAAACGTGAGGAATTAACTGAATGGGTGTGTAGGATGAATGGGGCGTGTATGATGTATGATGAATGGGCGCGTAGGATATGTATGACGCTGGATGTTATACTTGGTGCGACTATGGGGTCGCCACAGCATGACTAACACTAGTACTTCAGCCATCTTTAATAAATTAACATGTTACACATGGTTCCGGCGTTGCCCGTGCCTCACAGGGTACAAAGCCCGGCCATCGGTACATTCCAGCAACTCCGTTGTCCCCATGACAAGTCCAGGCTGGACTCGATGTCGCTTCCGTGAGGACAATGGAGTTGCCCGAACGCACCGATGGCAACACCGGAACCATTCCGCTGCTCCCGGACCTGAAGTTATGTGAAGAAAGAGAGGCAGGCTGCGGCAATGCCCATATCGGGCCCTGCCCACCAGCTCCTATCATACGCCTCCGGCCACCGGTCATCTCACCCAAGCGAAGAGGATGACCAATGTCACCCCTGGAGGATAGCAGGCAGCCACCCGTCTGTCTGTGCCCAGGTGGCAACATGCTCCTAAGTTGTTCTCGCTGAATTCTGTCTTCTCTCTGTGAAACAGAAAATGATAGCAGAAGGCTGCAGCTCGTTTAGAATCACGCAGCTAAGCTTCAATGTATTCTAACAACCGGCCCAGCTGAGAGCGGAGCCTGGCCAGGCTTGTTTCTCAGTCAACCTCCCCAGAGTTGCTGCGCTCAGTCATCTCTGCACAAGAGACAGACATGAGCAGGAGTGATTCTGCAATCATGTATTTTAATAACAACATATTTACTCCTTCACTAAAAAGCAAATTCCTATTTCTCTCAGGGCCCACACTCCACCGGCTAGTTAGGCTGTTAGTGCAGCAAGCTCTCCCATCTCTGCTGTCTGTGTGTCACACCGCTGCCTGCTCCCTGTGTTTACAGGAGCGGCAGGTCAGCCGGTTGTACCGAAGCCCCGTTTCCCATGGCCTCCAGAGCCAGACTGTTGAGACTGTTAGGCTCGTGCTCACGAACCCCGTAGCAGCGGATGAAAGCAAGGTGCCAGCTCATTGAAGGAAACAACTGTCTTCTCAGGCCTTTTCCCTCCTACCCAGTTCAAAAAACACCATTGTTTTATTCCCAGAGTTGAAAGGAACATGCGTTGGCACACCCTGATCCTTTTTCCATCCACAACAAGGTGACAAAAAATGGATGTCAACCTCCTGGAATCATCTGCTCCTGTCCGCAGTCTCTTTACAGTGGTCACTTCCACCAATGATGCCACAAACATTTTTCTCTCTCTCCAGTCCAATTTCCCTCAGAAGTATTTAAAAATGTCCTCCCTGCTCGCTTCCTGTATGTCTCCGCAGTGCCGCTTTGTTGATTTCTGGCAAGCAGCAGACTGGCATGGCATACCCATTTCTTTTGCGTCCTTCATCACTTCCTCCTTTCGCTTTCTCCCAAGATAGGATTGACCCATCATTCTTCTCCTTTTCTGGATATTGGCTTTCCAGGTCTCTGGATTTGCCCGCTTCCTCTGCCTTCCTGTACGAGCCTCACCACTTGAAGAGTCCTCCTCAGCTCCTTTTCCCTCTGTTTAAAAGAAAAAAAAGAAAAAGAAACATTCTGTTAATGGAATTCTTTCACTGCATTTCCAATACTCAACAGTGTGTGTGTGTGTGTGTGTGTGTGTGTGTGTCTGAGAGAGAGAGAGTGTGTCTCTGTCTGTGTGTGTGTGCGTGTGTGCATCTGAGTGAGTGTGTGTCAGACACCTACCCTCATTTCCAGATTCATTGTGGACAGCAGCAGGATGTTCCTGGTCACAGTCTCTAATGAACTTTTTCTACAAACCTTCCTCATAAGAGGTCTGGAGGCTGCCTAACAGCACTTCTTCCTCTCCTATCTCCTCCTCACCCTCATTTTCGTCTTCCTCACTGCTGACTACCCTTGCCTCAAGTGCCCTATCATACGGTACATTCACCAACGCACACAGTTCTTCTAACAAGATTGACATGTCTATCCTGAAAAAGACAAAACAGAATTCACACAGAAGCAGTCAGCATAACTTGAGCTACTCTATTAGAGAAATCAGACGCTGGTGAACATGGCTTAATGACACATCTCAGTAACACAGTTAAACAACAAACTTATCTACTTGGACAGAATGTTGTCATGATGAAAACCTAGTAAATTATTGGTACATAGGGGCATACAGGGCGAACATGGACATCTATGCTTGATGCAAGCACCAATAGCTGCTGTGATAATGCCTGCCACTTTGAAGTCTGTCCTAGTCATCTTCTCGGTTTAGCAGTCTGTACACGAACATGGCAAATAACAGTGTGCCACCAACTAAAAACTAACCTTAGGTAGCTAACGTTAGCTAAAATACTAAGGTAACCTAACGTTACCCTACCCAAGCCAGCTAGCTAGATGTTCAGACGTGCAAGCTCGCTAACGTTACTAGTTCGCCAGCTAACGTTAGTAAACGGCTTAAGAATACCTCAGTGTTACTTGTGAGTATTTTCCCAACTTTCAGTGTCCTCTTTGTGTGCGTCCTCTGGTTACTTAGCTGCGTGTTTCTGACTCATCTGTGCCCTCCTGTAGCGTCTTAGCTTAGCCTCTACCTAGATCTGAGCCTGCTGTTTGCCTAGCATCTTTACTAGCCTAGTTTCTAGCCAAGTTGGCTGTGTTGTTAGTGTCTTAGCCTACTGTTTCCTTGCATTATGAGTGTTATCAATATCTGAGTGTTAACAACTACAAACTGAAATACTGTTCCCAAACAAGAAGCTTAGGTTGAGACTTACCTTGAAGGTGGTAAACCAAGACAGCGACTTTCTGATGCTGAGGTAAATTAAGTTGACGTTCCCCAAACAGAGGGGCGGGAGATACGTGGTTTTGATGGACACTTCTGTCAGCCAATGGAGATACTAGTTAAATAGACGATGTGATTTAACAGGTTTTCATTGGTCATTTAGATGTCAAAGGCTAACAGTAGACAGATGTGAATGGCCACATTCCATATATGGTAAAAAGTAAAAACCGCTAAAAGTGGAGATACGTGGTTTTCATGAGACAGCAACGTATGTACATATATAGGCCTGAAACACATTTTGTTGTTGTTGATATGAGGTCTGGGACTGCTTTAATAGATTTTGCTTAAAGAATAAGGCATTCTAAGTAGAAACCACTTCATGCGTAATGCCCCACGCATGTTTCAAACACATGTAGATTTTGATCGTACCAAAGAACAAATTCAGTTAAAGGGTAACTTAGGTATTTTTCAACCTGGACCCTATTTTCCCATCTTTTTGTGTCTAAGTGACTAAAGGGGACAACAATTTTTGAAATTTGTCCAGTATTGAGCGAGACTGCATCGCCGGCAGCCGCGAAACAGGCTGCAATGTAATCCGGTCTGTGTGTAACTTCCTGCAACAACTCAACTCTCGCGAGACTTGAGTGAGACTTGGTTACACACAGACCGGATCAAGCGAAAGGTAAAGAAAAACGTTTAATTTCTCTGTAGGGTCCTTTCCATAATGTTGTCAGACACTTATAATAACAATCTGAGCCTGTCAGTGGCAAAAACAAGCACTTTTAGTGGACGTACATTGACGGTATGCAAATGAGTAGCTGCCCCACCAAGCCTAATTGTGTTCATTTTTTGCTTTAGTGCTTGTATATTTTTTCAGCACTATATGTAGCAAATAAACTATCTGTTTTTGTGCATTATACAGTTTCCCACCTTTTCTATTTCATGTTTCTCTGACCCATTGGGGACCGATTTTTCCACTGCCTTTTTGTGTGGAGCCTTCTGAAGGTGTCAGGGCCCTAATTCAACGAAACTGTAATAGTAGGTGCCCACTTGATAACCCCAATGACAAATCCACTCTTACCCAACTCTCTTTCCCCTAATATCCAAGGTAGCTTTCTACATAGGTGTTCACCCAAGAGAACAAGAGGAAAATTACATGAGAAGCTGTGCATTGTTCAATGTTAAAATCGCTGTTATCATCAGATTCATATAAAATAGCAAGTGATGAATGATGGGAGATGGATTGATGATGGAGTGGGTGATAAATGATAAATGTGATTTGAGCTTTTGAAAGATGATATTAAGCAAAATAATGAGGGAAGGGAAGTCACTTGTAAATCTTATTGAAGCTTAACATCACATAACAAAAACTTGTTACAAAGCTATGGAACCCTTATCATTGGCTTATGCACTAAGCCTAAACCAATGACAAGTGTTCCTAATTACTCATCATGAATATATCGCATGCAAACAGATTACAGAATACACAGTTACCCACATCTTATTGGCCAAAAGAAGATTGCATTAATTATGGAAATAGGTTAGGGATTGAAAGTCAAGTCCACAGTTACTGTTCAGTGGGACAGATCTGGATTCACACCATCATAGATGCATTAACCATCTTCAGGGTTAACAGGGATGGTATGAAAAAATAAACTGAAAATCACTTCCTTCCAGGAAACAGATATTATTGCAATTGCATAATCTTGCTGAAATAAATATTATTGTAAATGTGATTGACATTATCTGTTTTGATTATTAATTTAAAATTGAAAACCTTATTTAGCAGGACGGCAGAAACCAGAAGGCATGGAACCTGAATTCATTTTCAACAGGACTGATGTTGTTAAGGACATACATCTCTGTTATGAATCAGAAAATGTATCTTGCATAATGGCAATCACCCCTTCAACAATACGTGTGTTATTATATATTTTTCTTGGCTCATTAGCTGTTTTCACAATGTGTGGAAACCTTCTCATAATAATCTCCATCATTTACTTCAAACAGCTCCACACTCCAACTAACTACCTCATCCTCTCTCTGGCTGTGGCTGACCTCCTTGTTGGGGCTTTAGTCATACCATTCAACATAGCACTCTCTGTAAGCTCATGTTGGTATCTTGCAGATTTAATTTGTAATATAGGACGCAGCCTTGATGTTTCATTAACTACATCTTCTATTCTGAACTTATGTTTTATTTCTATTGACAGATATTATGCAGTGTGTCAGCCTCTGAGGTATAGAAGTAAAATGAATTCTCATGCTGCTGTGATCATGATCGTGGTGAGCTGGGGTGTTTCTGCCCTAGTTGGAATTGGAATCATAATTATGGGACTTAATGAAGGAAAATGTGAAGGACGATGTTTTTCATTTCATATTCCACTTTCAAGCATAATCGGCCCTGTTCTCTCATTTTACCTCCCAGCAATCATAATGCTCAGTACCTACCTAAAGATTTTCCTGGTGGCACAGAGACAGGCACTCAGCATCCAGAACACAAACTGTCAGAGCATAAAGTCTGGAGCATCTGTCAGTAAGATGGAGAGAAAGGCCACAAAAACTTTGGCAATCGTTATGGGAGCTTTTCTGATCTGTTGGACTCCTTTCTTTATTGGTATGACTTTAAACCCGTTAATTAATTATTCAATTTCAATACCTGTAATTGAAATATTTATTTTTCTCGGATGGTCAAATTCAATGCTCAATCCATTTGTTTATGCATTCTTTTACAGCTGGTTCCGGGTGGCTTTCAGAATGATCATTTCTGGTAAAATATTTCAAGGTGATTTTGCAAACTCAAAACTGTTTTGATTGAGTCACTGGAGTGCTGAAGTACTAACATGTCAATAAATATGTTTGGTACAATATACAATTTATTTCAACTTTATCTCTTGTATATTTATTCAATTTATTCTAAGTTTTCCTGCATCGACCCAAAACAGGGTTAGTTCAGAACATTAATGCATGTAAGCATAGCCAGAGACAGATTTCTCTAATAGCCTACATAGTTAAGCTAAGCAATGAGTACTGTAGACTGAGTAAAAGTCTACTTAAAAACTTTTTCTTTTTTAGGAAGTAATTTCAAATGAATAAAACTTTGTCCACCGCAGTGGAAATTTCAATCATCAATCATGCAAACAAAAACAATGCTTGGAATGCAGTAACAAGGTTATGTCTTAACATTTTTGTGATTAAACATATTACTGATTTTGCCAGCCTACACTCCTCACACAAGGCATTCCAAAACCTAGGGGCTGAGGAGGTCTGGTCATCTGTTGTCTTTAGTTTAGACTTAGAATAATTTGGACATTTGGGAAGTTAGGCTTATTCTACTTTTATATTCATTGCAAGGCTTGCTGTATGAGAGCATCAGCCTCAGGTTCTCAGGCTGCACTCTGTTTGAAGCCTGGCTAAATTGTACCCTGAAAGTAATCAGTAAAATTAAATAATAATTTACAGGCAGCAAGTGCAGAGATGCTACTCTTTGAGCTTTGTGATGTGCCAATAACGCAACATGTGCACCATGGTTGTTGGCAGTTAGTTGTTGTTTTTGTAAATGGATCAAGTCAATAAATGATGTAATAACTGTGTCCTGTGTCATTTCTATGGACATCATTTCACTCATTTAAAGGATGGAATTTTTGGTAAACTGGAACTAAAAGTCTTATTAATTTTTTTCATAGGCTAATAGTAATAGGAATAGCAATCTCATCATAGTGCCCCCTAATGGACAAATTATGGCATTTTTTTGTGCCAAAATGGACTCTCTGTTGCAGTTGTTATTACAGTTGTTCAATTTTACATTACTGTTAAGCTTGATATAGCTTTAAACAAGACTAGGCTGACCTAGTGCAAGCCGGGCCCTTGATGTCTCGCCTTCTCTTGGCTTTCGCACCCTAGTATAATACGTGTTCTGTACTGCCTTCTGCATTGTAGTGATACTATGTAAGTGGCACTTTGTACAATTTTAGAGGCCCATTCACATCTAGAACGATAGCTATATATAACTATAACTATAACAAGATTTAAATCGTTCTAAGTAAATAGAATGTCTGTGTTCACAGTACAACTATAACTATAAAAACATCCAAAATGACAACTATAACTATATTGCTGGTTCCATCTCAGCGATTTTTTTGGGATGTAGAGACAAATATAAAACATTGTCAACCAATCAAAATAAAGTTCTACAAAGGAACGGGTGGGAGAATTTGGTAGTTCACTGCAGTGATGGCATTGCTTGCTGATGAACTGATTACAGAAGTCCAGAGAAATCCGGTGCTATTTGACAAAGACCTTCGCCTCTAAAAATGTTGAAAAGAAACGTGACATACTGGTCGGGATCGGAGGAGCTCTTGGGATTAGCGGTAAGGCATGTTTACTGACTTGGATATACTCGCCAACTAGAGTATTTGCTAGTTATCTTGCTAACTAACAAAATAGCATCATGTCTTGGCCAACCTGATCTGCTGAGGGCAAAAGCATTATTATCCTATCTTTTTAATGGCTACAAGGAAGGTAACGATTATTGAAAACCCGTTTAGCCACGGTGAAGTTACAGGTGTTTCTCTCAACATGGAGACTAGCTAGCTAGGACGCTTCTGCACATTACATCAATTTCCTTAAAATAATTAGCTGGAGGAGAAATAGGAAACATGGAAAATAAAAAATGTATACGTGGAAGAACATTCATTTTAACCACTGATATTCTGCCATGTAAATATATATGAAGGGGGGACCAAATGGTGAGGTCTTTTTTGATTTTGGCTGCAGCTGCAATGAAATTATCCTTCACAGTTAATTGCAGATTAGGACGGATTTTGATACCCAAATAAGTGAAACCATCTGGTTGCAGTTCTATAGGAACTGAAGGTGGGAGTAAACATTGTTTGGCTGTGTGGTTTAGTGGCATGAGGATGGACTTGGACCAGTTGATTTTGTAACCAGAAAACGAACCGAAGGCCTCATAAATGTTGAGAACATGTGGTACAGTGTTGGGGATGTCGGAAGGACATAGCAAAATATCATCAGCATAAAGGGAAATTACATTTGGGATTCCTTTGACTATGATTGGACAGATTAGAGGACTCTCTCATGGCATGAGCCAGAGGTTCCAGGGAAAGAGCAAACAAAATAGGCGAAAGAGGGCATCCCTGCCGTGCGCCTCTTTGTAGTGTGAATTCAGGGGATGCAGAGTGGCCTATCTGAACTCGTGCTGTGGGGTCACGTGTGTGAGTGCGAATCATATTAATAAATGATGGACCGAAACCATATTTTAGAAGCAATGTCCACAGATAACCCCACTCAACGCAGTCAAACGCCTTTTCCGCATCCAGTGAAAACACAGCGCACAAGACTGGCAGTAGTGGAGCTGCATCCATAATATGAAAGAGTCTACGGATGTTGTCAGAAGGCAGATGGCCTTTCATAAAGCCGGTTTGGTCTGGGTCTACCAACTCTGTGGCAAAGGTCTCTAATCATTTAGACAGAGCCTTAGCAAATATTTTAATATCAGAATTTAATAAAGACTAATCTATAGCTGGAACATTCATAAGGATCCTTATTACTTTTAAGTAGTAAGGAAATAAGAGCAGTTTTTTGGTCCCTATGGAATGCTCCAATTTTGAGAGAATAATTTATGGAATCTAAGATTACTGGACCCACTAGATCCCATACAGCCAATAATAGTTCAGGTGGGATACCATCTAAGCCTGGGGACTTTCATTTTGGCATAGAGTTTGCTGCACCTCTCAATTCATCCAACGTTATAGGAGCATCTAATTGTTTAGATTGGCTAGGTGAAAGTGAAGGTAAAGCTAGTGAATTTAAAAAAACACTCATGTTTCCTGAATGGGAAGAAGTCTCTGAAGTATAGAGATTGGAGTAAAACATTTTAAAAATTCTATTAATTTCAGATGGAAGATTACATAGTGTGCCTTTGTCATCTTTAATTGCATCAATGGATGCTAACTGCTCTGATTGTTTTAATTTTAAAGCCAGAAGACTACTGGGATGATCATTATTTTCATAATAGTTTTGTCTTGTCCTCATATGAATAAATTCTGCCTTTGAGGAACTTAAAATCTTGAATTGATCCTCTGTGAATTTGGACTTCTGTAGTGTCTCAATTCTAGATATTTATTTTTCCAGTGAGATAATTTGAAGATTGCCGGTTTTGCTAAGCTTGGAAGAGAAGGAGATGCAACTTCCTCTAATGTAACATTTAGTGCTTTCCCATAAGGTGTGGTGGTCAATTTCAGGTTGTGTGTTAGTCTCAAGAAATTCTTTAATACCCTTTCTGATATATAGCGTTTATTGGTTAAATTACCTATTCCACGTTTGTCAGTTAAATTACCTATTCCACCAACGTCACATACCACAAGTAACCTTACCGTACCGTTAAGGTTTGCAGGACAGCAGAAGATGTGGATGTCTGTAAATTGACGGCGAAGAGTGTGGCTCAAAGTGGGATTCAATACAACATTATCAGTACGGGACTGAATGTGGCATTTAGCCCATAGTCGAGAGGCCATCTCTTAGTCAAAGACTCTCTAGAGGCCATCTCACAAAGCGACATCTCACTAAGCGTTACCTGACTGACTGACTGACTAACTGACTGACTAACTGACTGACTGACTGACTAACTGACTGACTGACTGAATGTATGACCTGAATTTGCCTCGTGATGCCCTCAGCTGTGCCTTGCGAAAAACACTTTGTTAGCCTATTATTTCTTACAAAAATTATAATGAGCGTACCTTTGTGACGCCACAAAGCAGTAATGCTTGGCTTTATCAAGGTGTTTTTATTATTTGAGAAGGCCATCAGTTTAGTTTAGTTAGTTTAGTCTCAGCATTTAGAACAAGCCTTAATTGACTAAGCTGGGACTGTACCTGGTCAAAAGCATGCTGTAGACTTTCAGTGTGGCCTTATTCAATGAGGGAGCACAGCTGTATATAACACAATCATCAGCATAAAGATGGAAATTAACATCTGGTACATTCTGACCAGGGCAATTTATATAGATAGTGAACAAAAGAGGGCCAAGAACCGAACCCTGAGGGACTCCTTTGTGGACTTCTTTCATGTCAGAGGTGAAGCCCTCTGACTGCATAGCCTGAGTTCTGTTTTTTAGGTAGTTTTAGGTTTGCAAACCAACCTACAGTGTGATCTGAGAAACCTATATTAAATAATCTATTTAAAAGAATACTATGATCAAATGTTTTGGAGAGATCAATAAAAAGAGCAAGACAATGTTGTCTATTATATAGTGCTTCAATGATGTCATTTATGACTTTCATTGCAGCTGTGCCAGTGCTATGATTTTTTCTGAAACCAGACTGATGTTTAGATAAGATACCATGAGAATGTAAATAGTCTTTGATTTGTTAGCCGACTAGTGACTCAAATACTTTGGCTAAGACTGATAATGTAGAAATCGATAGATACAAAGGCCGATTTCCAGACCAAGGGAATTTCATTTGACAGCAAAGAAAGATTAAACATGTAAGTTAGGGGTCCAGCTGTAAAATCAGCAGCTAATTTTAAAAACATCGGCTCCAGCATATCAGGACCGGCTGATTTATGAGTGCTTAGTTTTGTCAGAGCTCTGTGAACCTCAGCTACAGAAAGTGGAGTATTGAGCTGTCTTTTTAATCTTTTTACACTCTTTTTAGAAAGAGTGGGAATGGGGTCAGAAAATATACATGTTTTGCCTAGGCTCTGGATTGTGATAGCCAATGACTCTAGTTGTTCACAGAGTTTAATTGATTGTTTATCCATGACATCATTGGTACCCACGTGAACAATCAGTGTGTGAGCTAAGGGATGCAGGTCTGTGAGTACTGGGGACAATTCGATGGTATCTGATACTGAGTCAGACACAACAGAGCTAATTTGACGAGTTTCACCTGGGAATGAGCCGTTGGTGATGACATCACCACTAGCCACAGCAGTGTCCAGTACAATGTTGCGCTTAGGAATCGATGGCTGTTCATCATACCCGTCTGGCGAGAATAGAGGTAGAGAACGCCGTTTCCCCTTTTTCACAACTGATGCCCAAGAGAAAGGATGGGCAGCGGATGTACTGGGGACATCACTTTGCGTCAGATTCCCAGAGCTGGAGGGAGCATCAGGTTGCAGTACAGCCAACCGGGAGAGGAGCAGGGACTGCCGCTGGAGGACATCATCTAGGAGGCTCTCGATGGAATGGAGCTCGGATCTCAGACTAGATAGCTCGTACTCCACTGAGGTGAGTGGGGGCATGACGCCCAGGCTCCGATTTGGAGACCGATGCGGTGATATACCCGGGCTCTGGTTTGGAGCCCACTGCAGTGATCTGGATCTGGGGCAGTATCGATGTACAACTGGAAAGCTTGGATAATTCCAGAAAAAACTTCAGAAGGCGCTGAAATTCCCTCGGTGTTGAATTCCCTCGGGATCCCTCGGTTTAGCAACTGGCTGGTTAGCTAGCGACCGATAAGATTCGAGTGGAACATAAAAGTCGTCCACGATCGGGTTGAGTAAAAACAGTGTTGGTAAGAACCGACTAAAACCAATAAGAGCCAGTAAGATCGGTTTAAAAGCAATGGACAGAAAAGTAATAAAAACGCTTACATTTCCCGTAAAACTCAGCAGAACGCCGGTAAGGAAACTCCTAATAAGGATTGTGTGGATTTAGTTGGCTACCGTGCGTTTTGATACCTTCACGATGTTTAGATAGCACATCCAACTCCTTTATAATTAAAGAGGCAAGGGAAATCCCGTTTTCCATGATATGGGACCTTTAAGTCCGATGAAGAGTCACTGTGTTCGAAATGTCACTTCTCTGGTCCATTTTAAGCCAACAGGGTCAGCCATCCCATTAGCCTATAGTTTTTGAAAACAAAATTATTGGGTGTAATATTGTGAACTGCAGTAGGTGTAAACATAAGCGAAAGTTCAGGATAGAGTCAGTAACATGCTGATCAGTCTCAAGCAAAGTAATGAGGGGAGGGAAATTATTTGGAATGCACAAAGTAACAAAATGTATTCAAGCTTAACATCACATAAAATATCATGTTTTTAAACTGTGGAACCCTTATCATTGGCTTACGCACTAAGCCTAAGCCACTGATAAGTGTTCCTCATTACTCATCATGAATTTATCTCATGCAAACAGAATACACAGTTACCTACATCTTAACAAAAGACTGCATTCATTATGCTAATGAGCAAGGGATTGATAAGTACGAGAGTCAAGTCCAGAGTTACTGCTCAGTGGGGCAGAGATCAAGGATTCACATCATCACCAATCCATAAGCCTTCTTCAGGGTTAACAGGGATGGTATGAAAATTTTTTAATTATAATCACTTTCTTCCAGAAAACAGATATTGCTGCAATTGTATAATCCTGTTGAAAGAAATGCTATTGTAAATGTGATGTGAAAATGTGAGATTATCTCTGTATTCATGATTCATTTAAAACTGAAAACCTTATTTAGCAGGATAGCAGGAGCCAGAAGGCATGGAACCTGAATTCATTTTCAACAAGACTGATGTTGTTAAGGACATACACCTCTGTTATGAATCAGAAAATGTATCTTGCATAATGGTAATCACCCCTTCAATAATACGTGTGTTGTTATATCTTTTCCTTGGTTCATTATCTGTTCTCACAATGTGTGGAAACCTTCTCATAATAATTTCCATCATTTACTTCAAACAGCTCCACACTCCAGCTAACTACCTCATCCTCTCTCTGGCTGTGGCTGACCTCCTTGTTGGGGCTTTAGTCTTACCTTTCTTCATAGTACTCTCTGTAAACTCATGTTGGTATCTTGCAGATTTAATTTGTAAAATAGGACGCAGCCTTGATGTTTCACTATCTACATCTTCTATTCTGAACTTATGTTTTATTTCTATTGACAGATATTATGCAGTGTGTCAGCCTCTGAGGTATAGAAGTAAAATGAATTCTCATGCTGCTGTTATCATGATCGTGGTGAGCTGGGGTGTTTCTGGCCTACTTGGAATTGGCGTCATAATTATGGGACTTAATGAAGGAAAATGTGAAGGAAAGTGTTTTTCATTTCACATTCCAATTTCAAGCATTCCCGGATGTTTTTTCTCATTTTTCATCCCAGCAATCATAATGCTCAGTATCTACCTAAAGATTTTCCTGGTGGCACAGAGACAGGCACTCAGCATCCAGAACACAAACTGTCAGAGCATAAAGTCTGGAGCATCTGTCAGTAAGATGGAGAGAAAGGCCACAAAAACTTTGGCGATTGTTATGGGAGCTTTTCTGATCTGTTGGACTCCTTTCTTTACTGGTATGACGTTAAACCCATTAAGTAATTATTCAATTCCAATACCTGTAATTGAAACATTTGCTTTGCTCGGAAGCTCAAATTCAGTGCTCAATCCTTTTGTTTATGCATTCTTTTACAGCTGGTTCCGGGTGGCTTTCAGAATGATCATTTCTGGCAAAATATTTCAAGGTGATTTTGCAAACTTAAAACTGTTTTGATTTATTGACTGGAGTGCTGAAGTACTAACATGACAATAATTTTTTGGTACAATTGCAAATTTATTTCCACTTCATCTCATGTATATTTACTCAATTTATTACTGTAATCACACACAAAGGCTACCTTTACATGCATGAAGGAACCCAGGTATTGGCTGGGTTAGCTGGGATTATGTTAACATGATCCTTTGATCCTCTGTGATTGAGTATCCCTGTTGTCATGACTAAACCAGTAAACAGAATACTCCTGTCCAGAGATAGAATGGAATGAAACATGTGTCCTTCGGCTACTCACTTTGACTGAGCATTAAGTTACTTTTCATACAAGGAAAAGAACTCAAAAGTGTATATAGTAAAAGCTATACTGCTCACCATCATGGTTTTTGTTGAGATCAAAAAGGTATGCAAAACACTGTGTGAGTCAGAGTTTGTGCAGACAGCAAGTACGCCAGGTGAAGTCAGTAAAATGTTCACATGGTAACCCTTTTGATAGTAAGCCAGGCATCTTAACCAGGTTTCTCATAATAGGAGTATGAGCTTTCCCAGGTTATTCTAACAGGGTTACTTGAGTCACCAGGTTAAGAACATGAATCTCAATGCATGTGTGGAAGAAAATTTAACATACATGTAACAGCTTAACTGGTCTCCATCGGGGAATGCACTGTTTCATGATGAATGGTTACCTCACTGTAACCTTTGGGCCATAACTTACTAGGCTAGAGGTCCCTTGACACAAGTGGCTTCTGTCCCAGACTAATCTGTAGATTCTCTCTAAACAAAGACATAACATATGATGCTGTAACCCTTTTCTGTGACCTGTTCCCATGTCTGCACACTCTGTGCGTCCTTGAAAGATGCATAAAGACCAGCTCAAATCTATTCTCCTTCGAAGAAGTGTATGTAGCCTATGTGCTGTGTGCATCTCTTCCTCTCATGAGACTCCTTTTAATAAATATATACTCAAGTAAGACGAACCTCTGACTCCAGAACTTTTTCCTCAACACATGTAAACGTAGCCATATATAGATGGAATCATGCACAGCTGCTTTTGGTCATTGTGGAATTCTAATAAATTTTGGAATGGAAACATCAAGTGACTCACCACTACTCACTACTCTTTTACAAAATGGCCAAATGTCAGAGAAGAAATATAGCATGCATTGAAACAAAGAGGATGCAAACATACAGTACATTGATTATTCTAATCAAGTTATAATCTTTTCCTGCGTCAACCCAAAACAGGGTTACTTGTGTAACCAGGTTACGAACATTAATCTCCATGCATATTAACGTAGCCATCTATAGATATTGAGGACTTTGTCCACAAACAATAACCTATGTAGTTAAGCTAAGCAATGTAAATGCCTGAGTTAAAAAACATAACAAAAAAATGAGTACTGTAATTGGCGTAAAACTTAAAATATTTTTTTTAGTTAGTAATTTCACAGGACTAAAAACAAGAGGAAACAGTATGCAGTCACAGTATAACTATATTGTTTGAAGCTGTGTCTTAGTTTTCTCATGGAAATGCCAATTATTTTGGCATCAAGAAAGGCTGTTTTTGCTCATTGTGGAATTCTAATACATTTTTGGATGGAAACATAAAGTGGCTCTAGTAACCAGATATTCCTCCAAATGGCCGTAAAGAAGAAGAAACATGCATGCATTGAAACAAAGAGGATGTAAACAAAATATACAAATTGCTGGTTTGATGAGGGTGAAAACCTTACAGAGAAATATGTTAATTTACTAAAAAATAAATATACCAATTACAATGCAATAACTGAATATTTGGTGCATCATATACTTAAAGGGATAGTCCTACTTACCCAGAGTCAGAACCAAATTCCCCAACTATCCCCTAATCTATATAATTTACTGTTAAAAATAGTATCAGATCTGGGAAGTTAAACTGATTCTACTTTTGTAATCGTTGGAAGGACCGCCACTGCCATATGACAGAATCAGTGAAATGCTTAGATTCTCAGGCTGCAGTTTGGAGCCTGGCTAAATCTTGTCCTGAAAGTAATCGGTAAAATCATGAAATGAAATCTCAAATTTGTGTAGTACGTATTTGTGTTAATGTTCTGTTGTATGCTACTCCATCCTGTTTGTTGTTTGTTTGTTTGTTTGTTTGTTTTTTCATTTTTCTATTCTTGTTTAAAACGCTAAAATTGAAATAGAAATTCCAACTACAAAAAAAAAAAGAAATGTCAAATTAACAGGCAGCAGGAGTAGAGATGCTAAAATTCTATATAATGCAAAAAGCAATGGATAATATGATACCATCTCTTAGTTTTGGTCAAAAGCTTTGAAGCTGCAATTTGCACTGGCTGCAGACAGGACACAAATTTCTGACATAGGAGTGACTAAAGGGAGGGAGTTACAGTCTAAAGGAGACAAAATAAAAGCATGGATAACTTTAAGGTCAGAAAATAGATGAGAATAAAGTAAAATAAGGCAATATTTCTTAACTGGATAAAGCAAGACTGAACAACCCTAATTACTCAACATTACTCCTAAATTCTTTGCTTTGTAGACAGAGGTACTGACTACCAAGATGATGCTAAATCAGGTTAAACTCTTGAGCTGAAAACAAAATAATGTGAATTTTGGTCTTTAACAAAAAAAAAGAAAAAAAAAAGAAATATATATGTTTAGCGTTCTTTACATAATATGGCACACTTTGTAGCTTTCTGGTATCTTCAATTAATGGATAAGTATAACACACCCCAAGAAGTATGTGATGAACTTCATGTGCAATAAGGAATTTTTTATGGGAATTATCAGCAGACATAGGCCAGCAACTTATGGTCCTACCAAAGAAAATCAGCACCAGCCTAAACTCTGAACTGGTATTATGGTGCAACACTCAGTCTATTTATATAGTAGAGCTCACTGTGCCATGGGAAGACATGGTAGATGAGGCTTATGAGGCCACCATTTCAGGACAAAAAGGTTAGCCATCCCATAATAGTAGTAGAATACACATCCATTGTCCTTATAGGGCAGGTCCTGGTACGGAATAGAAGTCCAGTTAATCGGCGAAGAACAGTCTGAACACTGCAGGACTCCCTTCAGTTCTTTTAATGGTGCATTAAGTGACGTTTCGACCACAGTGGCTCTTCATCAGACTTAAAAAACAACATACAAGGACACCATCTTAAGTCTGGAGCCTTCTATTTGGCTACAGTAAACCTACCTCTCAAAAGTGACATACCGGTAAGTACTCCTATATGGTAGCTACATTAATGTTCCTCACAGTACAACTTGAGTTGTTTATGGAAAAATAAGCAAAACTAAATAATTATGTTCACTTACCCATCGGTAAAATGTATTTTGGCGCAACGCAACAGGCAGCTCACAGGCCATGCTGCATCTGGGCCGCAGCAAGTTCAGATATGTGCTACACATGTTGTGCTCCCTACTTGTCAAATCACATCTGCAACTGATTGGTCAAGCTACCGAAGGACAGAAACAGTAGCCTACCATGACCCCCACCGACTGTATAAAAATAGGCACATGTCAATCACTTTCACATCAGTGGATGTTTTTTAAAGTGTAGTAGTTCTAGTGTGTGTCGTAGTAGCGTAGTTGATCTACTACACAAAACGTGTAGAGGTTGGCATCTCTGCTCTGGTGTATATATTTATTGTAGATTTTTCAATTTTTGTATTGTACATGAAATCCACTTGTTTGGGTATGCGGAATGTAACTTAATCTTTATGCATTGTTTTGTACTCAGCTAATCATGTAACTGCATGGACTGATCATGTGATTGAATCAATGATGGGTACTTACAGTAAGATGGCTTCCTTCTATGTTGTTTTTTTAAGTCTGATGAAGAGTCACTGTGCTTGAAACGTCACTTCTCTAGTCCATTGAAGGAATTGAGGGGAGCTTTTGCAGTATGCAGACTGTTCTTCACTGATAAATTAGCCATCCCTTAAGCCCACAATTAATGATACAATTCAGTTTCTGAAATGACGAACAGGGTCAGCCGTCCCATTAGCCTATAGTTTTTGAAAACAAAATTATTGGGTGTAATATTGTGAACTGCAGTAGGTGTAAACATAAGTGAAGGTCCAGGATAGAGTCAATAACGTGCTGATCAGTGTCAAGCAAAGTAATGAGGGGAGGGAAATTATTTAGAATGCACCAAGTAACAAAATGTATTCAAGCTTAATGCTTATCACATAAAATATAATGTTTTTAAACTGTGGCACCCATATCATTGGCTTATGAATAAGCCTAAACCGGTGATAAGTGTTTCTCACTACACATCATAAATTTATCTCATGCAAACAGAATACATAGTTACCTATATCTTACTGGCCAAAAGAAGACTGCATTAATTATGCTAATGAGCAAGGGATTGATAAGTACAAGGGTCAAGTCCAGAGTTACTGCTCAGTGGGGCAGAGATCAAGGATTCACATCATGACCGATCCATAAGCCTTCTTCAGGGTTAAAGATGGTATGAAAAAATATAATTATAATCACTTTCTTCTAGAAATTTGTTGCAATTGTATAATTCTGCTGAAAGAAATGTTATTGTAAATGTGATGTGAAAATTGGTGATTATCTCTGTATTCATGATTCATTTATAACAGAAAACCTTATTTAGCAGGATAGCAGGAGCCAGAAGGCATGGAAAATGAATTCATTTCCAACAAGACTGATGTTGTTAAGGACATACACCTCTGTTATGAATCAGAAAATGTATCTTGCTTAATGGTAATCACCCCTTCAATAATACGTGTGTTGTTATATCTTTTCCTTGGTTCATTATCTGTTCTCACAATGTGTGGAAACCTTCTCATAATAATTTCCATCATTTACTTCAAACAGCTCCACACTCCAACTAACTACCTCATCCTCTCTCTGGCTGTGGCTGACCTCCTTGTTGGGGCTTTAGTCTTGCCTTTCTTCATAGTACTCTCTGTAAGCTCATATTGGCATCTTGCAGATTTCATTTGTGATATGGGACGCAGTCTTGATAGTTCACTATGTACATCTTCTATTCTGAACTTATGTTTTATTTCTATTGACAGATATTATGCAGTGTGTCAGCCTCTGAGGTACAGAACTAAAATGAATTCTCATGCTGCTGTGATCATGATCGTGGTGAGCTGGGGTGTTTCTGTCCTAGTTGGAATTGGCATCATAATTATGGGACTTAATGAAGGAAAACGTGAAGGAAAGTGTTTTTCATTTCATATTCCGATTTCAAGCATTACCGCATGTATTTTCTCATTTTATCTCCCAGCAATCATAATGCTCAGTACCTACCTAAAGATTTTCCTGGTGGCACAGAGACAGGCACTCAGCATCCAGAACACAAACTGTCAGGGCATGAAGTCTGGAGCATCTGTCACTAAGATGGAGAGAAAGGCCACAAAAACTTTGGCTATTGTTATGGGAGCTTTTCTGATCTGTTGGACTCCTTTCTTTACTGGTATGACCTTAAACCCGTTAAGTAATTATTCAATTCCATTATCTGTGATTGAAACATTTGCTTTGCTCGGATGGTCAAATTCAGTGCTCAATCCTTTTGTTTATGCATTCTTTTACAGCTGGTTCCGGATAGCTGTCAGAATGATAATTTCTGGCAAAATATTTCAAGGTGATTTTGCAAACTTGAAGTTGTTTTGATTGATTAACTGGAGTGCTGAAGTACTAATAATTAGTCAATAATTATGTATGCTTGGTACACAATAATTACGGTACAATAGAGAATTTATTTCCACTTCATCTCATGTATATTCTATTTATTATTGTACTCTACAGACAAAGGTTACATTTACATGCATGAACCCAGCTATTGGCCATATTCCAGTTCTAATCTTATTCAGGTTAAGTTGTTTACATAATCCTTTGTGATTGAATATCCCTGTTGCTGTGAATAAACTGTATATTCGTTTTCTCATGGAAATGACATAATTATTTTGGCATCAAGAATGGCTGCTTTTGTCTTTGTGGAATTTAATACATTTCTGAATGGAAACATCAAGTCACACAATCAGATACTACTACTTTCCAAATTGCTTTGTCAGAGAAGAATTATAGCATCCATTGAAACAAAGGTAAAGGTAAAGAGGTAAACAAAGTATATGAGGTGCCGAACTTTGGCTTGCACATACAACTACTTTACCTCTCACATACATGTATTGTGAGATACTCTCATTTAACCTACTGAAACACACACACACTTTACTCAAAACCTCTCACATTCCCTACTAAACCACTCTCATATATACTATTGAAATTGAAAATGTGCACACACACACACTAGTAAGACCTTTCACATTCACCACTGAAATATTCTCATAAACACAACTGAAATATTATATACTCATACTACTTAAATTCTCATATACACTATTGAAATGCTCACACATACACCACTGAAATAAACATCTCGCATACAATACTGAAATTTAACCTCTTAAATACACCACTGAAATTTAACCTCACACATACTGTATACTACTGAAATTTTACCTCACACATATACTACTGAAATGTAACCTTTTACATACACTACTGAAATTTAACCTCACATATACTGAAAATTAACCTCTTACTTACACCACTGAAATGCAACCTCACACATATACTACTGAAATATAACCTTTTACATACACTACTGAAATGTAACCTCTTACATACACTATTGAAATTTAACCTGACACATATACTACTGAAATTTAACCTCTTACATACACCACTGAAAACCATCTCACACATATACTACTGAAATAGAATTTTTTTATTTCAACAAATCTATTCTTCTGAACTGCCAATGAAAAACTGCTGCCTGAACAGTTCAAACTTTAGCCCCACCCACAAAGGCGCTGATTGGCTCGATGGTTCCTTTAAAACACATTTGAAAATTATGCAAATCTTATTGAATACTTGGGAATTTTTAAATGGTCAATTACGTTTCTGTCTGTGGTTGCGATGTTTGCGTTTCTTTACGCAGCCACAGTTGCCTTGCTCATCCCTGCAGGTCCACACTGACATGAGGCTGGAGGATGACTTGGCTGGTGTGTTGACAGCATTTCCTTTCATGCCTCTGATGACCGGTTTCTCGGTGGCCAGTGGCACTGTTTGTTCCTTCATTGATGCTTTTTCCTTAGCTGCGCTCATGCTTCCCTTCTCCTTCATCATGTCCACCCAGAGGCGTTGTTAGGATCTTGAAACATTGGGGGCTTAGCCCAGCCCAGAAATCTTTAGATTTTCACCCGATAATTGCACCATTTTCAAGTTATTTCAGAGTAAAATGAATATAAGATGTGAGATACTGTGCTCTAGCAAAAGGTTCCGGTCAGGTGTGTAGGCTGGCTTTCACAACATGAAATCAAAATAAACAAAATGATTGTAATCTGAGTTCTCATTCAACTTCGTTATTATTTTTATTTTCAGCAGCAGGAGTAAAACCCCAAGAAAAAATAAGAGTCTTGACGTTGATGAAGCAGTCATATGCTAGATCAGTGGTTCTCAACCTTTTTTGGGCCAGCGCCCCCCTATCCATTATCCAGGTCCCTTACCACTCCCCATCAAATAAAATGTAGGCTAATTGTCCTCCCTGAATATTAATGTTGATTATTATCCTGTTTATTGTTATGATTATTATTGTTATTATGATTATTATTATTATTATGCTGATTATTATTATTGTTATTATTAGTATGATTATTATTCTGTGTTATATCATTAAAAAGCATGTCATTGAATGCCAAATAACAGATTTGCGCGGGTCACATATGTCACATAGCCTATATCACATATTATGCAGCATGTAACTTTTTGGCATTAAATAGGGCAGAATTAATTTAGCAGATTTTTGAATGGGGTTTGGTCTGACATTGTTTTGTGCTATTCCAGGCAAATTAAACCTGGTAAATGTCCCATGTTTTGGGATTTCACATTTCCTTTTATTCATAGGCTTATTAAAGATGTAGACCCCAGTAGAATTCTAGAATGTTGCTGCAGTTCACTGGGAATTCTCACTTAAATCAGCATTTTCTTGCTCATTCCAAACAAACAGCTATATCTCAAAAATAAAAAGAAATTGACAATCATGAGTTTTTCCATTTAAAAAAAACACAACTTTCCCTTTAATTTGGTACCAAATACATGGCAAGGCGATGCAGGGCGTCTCCTTACTTAAGTGTCATTCACAGTATGACAACAAAACAGATCCTTCCTATCTTGGCTAACGATAATTACATACAAAACCTCCAGCGCTTCAGCCCACACAGTAATAAGATCAGACAGTAACAGTCGCCAAACAAATATGGAAAAAGTTGCCAAACTTAACGTTATATGGATAAAAGTCGCAGCGACCCGGCCAGTCCTCCTACCGACTGCGCACTACCGACGGCGCACTGCCTCCCGGAAAACAGCGTCCGTCTCCGGCGGTGAGAGCCAGGTAGGTCCCGCTGTTTAGTGAAGGTGATCTTGTGTCTTGTTTTATCGAGCAAGAACAAGCGATTCCGATCAAAAGACTTCAACTCACAATGTCTTCGTAACTTTCCACTACATACGGCGGGTCAGGTTCTGTCTCACAGCACAATCTGACAGCTTCCAGAAGGTTTTAAAAGCGTGACGCTTAGCCGGCGAAGCCATTTTTAGATCTACCGGTGGAGGACGACTAAACCCGGGGAAAATCAAATGTCTGTGTCACCAGATAAATTTTCCGGTTCAGGTTCATCGATGACAACTTGAAGTATATATAAAACAAAGCTGATAACTTGATTTTCAGTTTTTGGTACATTTTAAATGATTTAAAAATGACGGGCGCTCTTGGGCGCTATAGTGAACTATAGAACGGGCGCTCTCGGGCGCTAGAGGGTTAATGAAGACTTTAAAGTTCACGACTAGACGAAATGCTGCAGAGAAAAGTTGCAGCGGTGTAAACTCCCCCGTCTCAGCTGGAATCAAGCTGGCTGATGGCGTTGCTGTGACTCAGCTTGTCAGGTGGCAGGTGTCTGGTTTTAGAATATTGTTTTAGAAAATTGTTTATTTATGTTTATTATGATTGTATAGTTTGTGTTAATATGCTTTGGCAACGTTGTATTGTATGCAGTCATGCCAATAAAGCCACTTGAATTGAATAGTGTTATAGTGTGTGTCTGGACGCCGTTATCCTCGGGAGAAATGAATGCTTTCAAGAGGAAGAAACTCTTAATTCCGTCCACGGGGAATACCAAGGAAGAGAGCGTCCATTTTCCTGAGTTGACACAGTAAACGCCATGTTGGTGAAATTTTATAGATGATACTCTGACGTCCCGTTCCCGTGAAGGCAGCATGAAGCTGCGCTACAGAAAGCTGACAGAAACACTGAAGTAAAGAGTATGGAAACGATACACCGTCTCGTCTAGTCTCATTGGTGTAAACTGGCAGGTTTTAGAATGTTGCAGACCACATTCTTAAGATTCAACTCGTCTCGTCGTGAATCTTTGGTGTAAACTCGCCTTAAACAAACGCCCCCCAAGAACACCTCAACGCCCCCCTTTCAAAAATATTGCTTCCAGTGCCCCCCGACGTTCTTTGAACGCCCCCGTTAAGAAACACTACTTTAGCTGATACAGTTCATATTCTGAACTGCTGAACCTGCCATTTCAAGACAAAAAGGTCAGCCATCCCGTAAGCCCCATTAGCCTATTCTTTTTGAAAACAATGTCGAGGTTAGAAATTATTGGGTATAATATTGTGACCTATAGTAAGTGTAAACATAAGTGAAGGTACAGTCAAGAGTCAATAACTAAGTTCTTATGAGTGTTGAGAGCAGGCATGGAGCGGGATGGTTCTGAGATGCCAAAACTTCCTGTTGAGCCTTCTGCAGGTGTCAAGACCGTAATTCAATGAAACTGTGATGGTAGGTGCCTATTTGATAACCCCAGTGACAAATCCACTCTCACCCAACCCCCTTTCCTCTAACATTCAAAGTATAGGTTTATACATAGGTGTTCACCGAAAAGAGAACAAGGGGATAATTACATGAGAAGCTGTGCATTGTTTGATGTTAACACCTCTGATGGATGAATGATGGGAAATGGATTGGTGATGGAGTGGGTGATAAATAGTAAATTGATTTGATCTTTTGAAAGATGATATTAAGCAACATAATGATGGGAGCGAAATCACTTGTAATTTACAAAGTAAGGAAATGTATTTAAGCTTAACATCACATAATAAACATAGTGTTACAAAGCTGTGGAACCCTTATCATTGGCTTATGCACTAATCCAGTGATAAGCGTTTCTCATTACTCATCATTATCTCACGCAAACAGAATACATAGTTACCCACATCTTATTGGCCAAAAGAGGATTGCATTAATTATGGTAAGGCATGGTATGGAATGGCAAGGGATTGATAAATATGAGTGTCAAGTCCAGAGTTACTGCTCAGTGGGACAGAGATCAAGGATTCACATTATCATAGATGCATTAACTATCTTCAGGGTGAACAGGTATGGTATGAGAAAATACGCCTTTCTAAAATACGCTGAAAATCACTTTCTTACAGAAAACATATTGTTGAAATTGTATAATACATAATATAAAAAATATCTGTATCTAATCTTATCTCTGTACTGATGATACATTTAAAACTATTTAGCAGGACGGCAGGAGCCAGAAGGCATGGAACCTGAATTCATTTTCAACAGGACTGATGTTGTTAAGGACATACACCTCTGTTATGAATCAGAAAATGTATCTTGCATAATGGTAATCACCCCTTCAACAATACGTGTGTTATTATATCTTTTCCTTGGTTCATTATCTGTTCTCACAATGTGTGGAAACCTTCTCGTAATGATCTCCATCATTTACTTCAAACAGCTCCACACTCCAGCTAACTACCTCATCCTCTCTCTGGCTGTGGCTGACCTCCTTGTTGGGGCTTTAGTCTTACCATTCGTCATAGCACTCTCCATAAGCTCATGTTGGTATCTTGCAGATTTCATTTGTAAGCTAGCGCGCAGCCTTGATGTTTCACTAACTACATCTTCTATTCTGAACTTATGTTTTATTTCTATTGACAGATATTATGCAGTGTGTCAGCCTCTGAGGTATAGAAGTAAAATTAATTATCATGCTGCTGTGATCATGATCGTGGTGAGCTGGGGTGTTTCTGTCCTACTTGGAATTGGCGTCATAATTATGGGACTGAATGAAGGAAAATGTGAAGGAAAGTGTTTTTCATTTCATATTCCAATTTCGAGCATTACCGCATGTATTTTCTCATTTTACCTCCCGGCAATCATAATGCTCAGTACCTACCTAAAGATTTTCCTGGTGGCACAGAGACAGGCATTCAGCATCCAAAACAAAACCGGTCAGGGCATAAAGTCTGGAGCATCTGTCAGTAAGATGGAGAGAAAGGCCACAAAAACTCTGGGGATTGTTATGGGAGCTTTTCTGATCTGTTGGACTCCTTTCTTTACTGGTATGACGTTAAACCCATTAAGTAATTATTCAATTCCAATACCTGTAATTGAAACATTTGCTTTGCTTGGAAGCTCAAATTCAGTGCTCAATCCTTTTGTTTATGCATTCTTTTACAGCTGGTTCCGGGTGGCTTTCAGAATGATCATTTCTGGCAAAATATTTCAAGGTGATTTTGCAAACTTAAAACTGTTTTGATTTATTGACTAGAGTGCTGAAGTAGTAACATGACAATAATTTTTTGGTGCAATTGCAAATTTATCTCATGTATATTTACTCAATTTATTACTGTAATCACACACAACAGCTACATTTACATGCATGAAGTAACCCAGGTATTGGCTGGGTTAGCTGGGATTATGTTAACATGATCCTTTGATCCTCTGTGATTGAGTATCCCTGTTGTCATGACTAAACCAGTTAACAGAATACTCCTGTCCAGAGATAGAATGGAATGAAACATGTGTCCCTCGGCTACTCACTTTGACTGAGCATTAAGTTACTTTTCATACAAGGAAAAGAAATCAAAAGTGTATATAGTAAAAGCTATACTGCTCACCATCATGGTTTTTGTTGAGATCAAAAAGGTATGCAAAACATTGTGTGAGTCGGAGTTTGTGCAGACAGCAAGTACGCCAGGTGAAGTCAGTAAAATGTTCACATGGTAACCCTTTTGATAGTAAGCCAGGCATCTTAACCAGGTTTCTCATAATAGGAGTATGAGCTTTCCCAGGTTATTCTAACTAAGTTGTAATGTTTTCCGGTGTCAACCTGAAACAGGGTTACTTGAGTCACCAGGTTAAGAACATGAATCTCAATGCATGTAAACGTAGCCATATATAGATGGAATCATGCACAGCTGCTTTTGGTCATTGTGGAATTCTAATAAATTTTGGAATGGAAACATCAAGTGACTCACCACTACTCACTACTCCTCTTATTCACAATGGCTCAATGTCAGAGAAGAAATATAGCATGTGTTGAAACAAAGAGGAAGTATAACACACCCCAAGAAGTATGTGATGAACTCAGTGTTAGGCAAGCTACTTGGAAAATGTAGTGAGCTAAGCGACCAGTTACTCTACATTAAATGAAGCTTCACTACACTGAAGCTATCCCCCAGAGAAATGTAGCTAGCAAAGCTACAAGCAACATGGCAAAAGTAGTTTGCTACATCAAAGCTACTTTTTTCTTTTTTTTTTTTTTTTTTACATTGAACCAACTTGCCAAAATGCCATGCCAAATCAATGTTATCTCAGTGATCAAGAAAAACTGTCAGTCAAACATATAGGCAGCAAAAACATTTCAGTTGTTTATTATAAAAACAAAAAGCTGTGCCTTTGCGAGCAACTGCTCTTACAACAATACCAATTTGGCAACAAAAACAAACAAACAAAAAAACGTGCTCCACATAATAACATAAAGCAAAGTGTTGTATGTTCATCTATGTTTGTTTGCGTGTGTGTGTGTGTGTATGTGTATATATATACCTGTTTGCATGTCTATGCTCAATCTAGTGGAGACATTTGCAGGATAAAGCTGTGGAGACTTACTTTAACAAACTCTTTTAACTCAACTCAAACTACAGTAGCAAAAGAATAAAGACCTGACGCGTGTTAACTGTATTCCCCTGCACCAGAGACGTCGTAGGCATCAGCCCAAGGATGGGTAAGTGATGTCACCATCATACGGAAGTGCTTCCGTCGGCTGCACAGACACAGTTCCTCTGTTCATGGAGCTGGCATCACGTACCTATCCTTAGTTTTATTCCAGACCACAACAGAAAGCTTCGCTGCGCTTGAGGTTTAGAAATGCCTGGGAGAATGTAGCTTTTGTGGACGCTACCGCACTACTTGATCAATAAAACAGCTTCGCTACTGAAAACGCTATTTGATTCAAAAACGGCGACGCTACCACCACGCTACTGAGAAATGTAGTTAAACTAGTAGCGCCGCTACTTGTAGTGACGTTACTGCCCAACACTGGATGAACTTCATATGCAATAAGTGGCTCAAAGGGTCTCAGAAACTACGCCTGAACAAGGCTGGAGCCGGACAGAGGTGAAAATTAAACTTTGCCGTAGGACAAAATTAAAGACATTTTTGGAAAGGCCTTGACCTGGAGAGTAACATATGTCAATATGAAGAACATGGGTGGTTCCTGTACTGCAATATTGCTCTTTGAACTCTGACCCCGGGCCACTTTTGAAGGCTTATTATGCAGCAATAGAAGGGGCTAGAGACATGGGGTCCAGTTTTTCTAGAAAGCTATTGAGCTGCACTTTCATTGGAGTGGGGTTACTGATGGCGGGCGACTGAGTTGGGTTGAAATGCAACGTTTTCTGAAATTCTCCTGCTTCCCATTAAGATGGCTCAAATCTGACAAAAGATTTGTTTTTCTCCACCCTCAAATACCCCAGTAACAATGTCAATTCCATGTTTACAACGTCCACTATGGGAGAAACAACAACAAAACTACAAAATCCACGCAGCAGGGCTTTTATTGTGAAGTGCTCATAGGAAGTGACAAACAGTGCAAACTGTAGTTTTTCCGGGTGCAAGGTTACGGTTGTGAAAAGGCAAACTGCTCAATATTACAAAGATGCAATACAATCTGAACCAAAAGGTTGATGTTATAAGAGGATATAATCCAAAAATTACAAAAATATGCTTTTGTTGGTGCTATTTTGCCGCGATTTCATCAGCTATGTTTCACGGGCAGAAAGAGGTATGTTCAATGACGAAACGGATTATGCAACGTTTAGAAATGGAACTCCCAGCTGCATTCTTCTATTTAAATTATGGAGTTTATTGAGATGCCACTGAAATAACTTGTTATATAGGTTATGAGCCAAATTTATTTATTTTTCTAGCAGGTGACATCAAATGCTAAAATGCAAGTGATTTTTTTTATTTTTTTTTTCATTTGGCCTCGAAATTGATCTACAACCATACTAACCAATTTTTAAAAAATCAATATTAGCACCAAAGAGCTCAGGCAAAGAAATGCAGCAAACCGGAATCCCGGAGTTGGGAATGAGAACGGGTTGAGATACCACAGGTAATAACGTTACCTAACGTTAAAGTTTATAGGGCAACAGAAGACGTGGATGTATGTAAATTAACGGCAGAGAGTGGGGCTCGGTGTGTGTGGGAGCAATGCTCGACTAGCGCGACACGTTTATTGGTTAAATTACCTATTCCACGTTTGTCAGTTAAATTACCTATTCCACCAACGTCACATACCACAAGTAACCTTACCGTACCGTTAAGGTTTGCAGGACAGCAGAAGATGTGGATGTCTGTAAATTGACGGCGAAGAGTGTGGCTGAAAGTGGGATTCAATACGGCATTATCAGTACGGGACTGAATGTGGCATTTAGCCCATAGTCGAGAGGCCATCTCTTAGTCAAAGACGCTCTCTAGAGGCCATCTCACGAAGCGACATCTCACTAAGCGTTACCTGACTGACTGACTGACTAACTGACTGACTGACTGAATGTATGACCTGAATTTGCCTCGTGATGCCCTTGGCTGTGCCATGCGAAAAACACTTTGTTAGCCTATTATTTCTTACAAAAATTATAATGAGCGTGCCTTTGTGACGCCACAAAGCGGTAATGCTTGGCTTTAGCAAGGTGTTTTTATTATTTGAGAAGGCCATGAGTTTAGTTTTCTCAGCATTTAGAACAAGCCTTAATTGACTAAGCTGTGACTGTACCCGGTCAAAAGCATGCTGTAGACTTTCAGTGTGGCCTTATTCAATGAGGGAGCACAGCTGTATATTACACAATCATCAGCATAAAGATGGAAATTAACATCTGGTACATTCTGACCAAGGCAATTTATATAGATAGTGAACAAAAGAGGGCCAAGAACCGAACCCTGAGGGACTCCTATGTGGACTTCTTTCATGTCAGAGGTGAAGCCCTCTGACTGCGTAGCCTGAGTTCTGTTTTTTTAGGTAGTTTTAGGTAGTTTTAGGTTTGCAAACCAACCTACAGTGTGATCTGAGAAACCTATATTAAATAATCTATTTAAAAGAATACTATGATCAAATGTTTTGGAGAGATCAATAAAAAGAGCAAGACAATGTTGTCTATTATATAGTGCTTCAATGATGTCATTTATGACTTTCATTGCAGCTGTGCCAGTGCTATGATTTTTTCTGAAACCAGACTGATGTTTAGATAAGATACCATGAGAATGTAAATAGTCTTTGATTTGTTAGCCGACTAGTGACTCAAATACTTTGGCTAAGACTGATAATTTAGAAATCGGACTATAATTATTCATGAGAGTTGAGTCTCCTCCTTTTAATAAAGGTGATACAAAGGCCGATTTCCAGACCAAGGGAATTTCATTTGACAGCAAAGAAAGATTAAACATGTAAGTTAGGGGTCCAGCTGTAAAATCAGCAGCTAATTTTAAAAACATTGGCTCCAGCATATCAGGACCGGCTGATTTATGAGTGCTTAGTTTTGTCAGAGCTCTGTGAACCTCAGCTACAGAAAGTGGAGTATTGAGCTGTCTTTTTAATCTTTTTACACTCTTTTTAGAAAGAGTGGGAATGGGGCCAGAAAATATACATGTTTTGCCTAGGCTCTGGATTGTGATAGCCAATGACTCTAGTTGTTCACAGAGTTTAATTGATTGTTTATCCATGACATCATTGGTACCCACGTGAACAATCAGTGTGTGAGCTAAGGGATGCAGGTCTGTGAGTACTGGGGACAATTCGATGGTATCTGACACTGAGTCAGACACAACAGAGCTAATTTGACGCGTTTCACCTGGGAATGAGCCGTTGGTGATGACATCACCACTAGCCACAGCAGTGTCCAGTACAATGTTGCGCTTAGGAATCGATGGCTGGTCATCATCCCTGTCTGGCGAGAATAGAGGTAGAGAACGCCATTTCCCCTTTTTCACAACTGATGCCCAAGAGAAAGGATGGGCAGCGGATGGACTGGGGACATCACCTTGCGTCGGATTCCCAGAGCTGGAGGGAGCATCAGGTTGCAGTACAGCCAACCGGGAGAGGAGCAGGGACTGCCGCTGGAGGACATCATCTAGGAGGCTCTCGATGGAATGGAGCTCAGATCTCAGACTAGATAGCTCGTACTCCACTGAGGTGAGTGGGGGCATGACGCCCAGGCTCCGATTTGGAGCCCGCTGCGGTGATATACCCGGGCTCTGGTTTGGAGCCCATTGCGGTGATCTGGATCTGGGGCAGTATTGATGTACAACTGGAAAGCTTGGATAATTCCAGAAAAAACTTCAGAAGGCGCTGAAATTCCCTCGGTGCTGAATTCCCTCGGGATCCCTCAGTTTAGCAACTGGCTGGTTAGCTAGCGACCGATAAGATTCGAGTGGAACATAAAAGTCGTCCACGATCGGGTTGAGTAAAAACAGTGCTGGTAAGAACCGACTAAAACCAATAAGAGCCAGTAAGATCGGTTTAAAAGCAATGGACAGAAAAGTAATAAAAACGCTTACATTTCCCGTAAAACTCAGCAGAACGCCGGTAAGGAAGCTCCTAATAAGGATTGTGTGGATTTAGTTGGCTACCGTGCGTTTTGATCCCTCGATGTTTAGATAGCACATCCAACTCCTTTATAATTAAAGAGGCAAGGGAAATCCCGTTTTCCATGATATGGGACCTTTAAGTCTGATGAAGAGTCACTGTGTTCGAAATGTCACTTCTCTGGTCCATTTTAAGCCAACAGGGTCAGCCATCCCATTAGCCTATTGTTTTTGAAAACAAAATTATTGGGTGTAATATTGTGAACTGCAGTAGGTGTAAACATAAGCGAAAGTTCAGGATAGAGTCAGTAACATGCTGATCAGTCTCAAGCAAAGTAATGAGGGGAGGGAAATTATTTGGAATGCACAAAGTAACAAAATGTATTCAAGCTTAACATCACATAAAATATAATGTTTGAAAACTGTGGAACCCTTATCACTAGCTTATGCACTACACCTAAGCCACTGATAAGTGTTCCTCATTACTCATCATGAATTTATTTCATGCAAACAGAATACACAGTTACCTACATCTTACTGGACAAAAGATTGCATTAATTATGCTAATGAGCAAGGGATTGATAAGTACGAGAGTCAAGTCCAGAGTTACTGCTCGGTGGGGCAGAGATCAAGGATTCACATCATCACCGCTCCATAAGCCTTCTGCAGGGTTAACAGGGATGGTATGAAAAAATAAAATTATAATCACTTTCTTCCAGAAAACAGATATTGTTGCAATTGTATAATTCTGCTGAAAGAAATGCTATTGTAAACGTGATGTGAAAATGTAAGATTATCTCTGTATTCATGATTCATTTAAAACAGAAAACCTTATTTAGCAGGATAGCAGGAGCCAGAAGGCATGGAACCCGAATTCATTTTCAACAGGACTGATGTTGTTAAGGACATACACCTCTGTTATGAATCAGAAAATGTATCTTGCATAATGGTAATCACCCCTTCAATAATACGTGTGTTGTTATATCTTTTCCTTGGTTCATTATCTGTTCTCACAATGTGTGGAAACCTTCTCATAATAATTTCCATCATTTACTTCAAACAGCTCCACACTCCAGCTAACTACCTCATCCTCTCTCTGGCTGTGGCTGACCTCCTTGTTGGGGCTTTAGTCTTACCTTTCTTCATAGCAGCCTCTGTAAACTCATGTTGGTATCTTGCAGATTTAATTTGTAAGATAGGACGCAGCCTTGATGTTACACTATCTACATCCTCTATTCTGAACTTATGTTTTATTTCTATTGACAGATATTATGCAGTGTGTCAGCCTCTGAGGTATAGAAGTAAAATGAATTCTCATGCTGCTGTTATCATGATCGTGGTGAGCTGGGGTGTTTCTGCCCAAATTGGAATTGGCGTGATAATTACGGGTCTTAATGAAGGAAAATGTGAAGGACGGTGTTTTTCATTTCATACTCCAATTTCAAGCATTACCGCACACAGAGTAACCCAGCTATTGCCATATTCTAGTTCTAATTCAGCTTAAACTGTTTACATCAACCTTTGATACTCTGCGATTGAGTATCCCTGTTGCCGTGAATAAACCAGTTAACATAATATTCCTGTTATAATATTCCAAATAGAATGATCAGTATGTCAAAATAATATGTAACATGTGGCCGTCAGCTACTCGTTTTGACTGAGCAGTAAGTTACTTCTTATATAGGGGAAAGAAATCACAATCCCCATAGTAATGGTAAAAGTAAGTACTGCTCACCATCATGTTTTTGTTGACAACAAAATGGACCCAAAACATTGTGTCAGTCTGAGTTTGCACAAACCGGCAAAAACCAAGACCAACTATGTGAAGGCAGCAAAATGTTTACATGGTAACCCTTTTGATATCTGAGTAAGCCAGGCATCTTAGCCGGGTTTTTCATAATTGGAGTATGAGCTTTCCCTGGTTATTCTAACTGAGTTGTAACGTTTTCCTGTGTCAACCCAAAACAGGGTTACTTGAGTCACCAGGTAAAGAACATTAATCTCAATGCATGTAAACGTAGCCATATATAGATCACTTGAGGACTTTGTCCACAAATAATAGCCTGTGTAGTTAAGCTACGCAATGTACATACATTAATTAAAAAAAAACATAATAGACAAAAAATTGTGTAAAATACTGCACTGACTAAAAACAAGAGGCAACAGTATGCAGTCTCAGAATAACTATATTGTTTAAGCTGTATATTAGTAGTCTTATGGAAATGACATAATTCTTATGACATCATGTACAGCTGCTGTTGGTCATTGTGGAATTCTAATAAATTTTGAATGGAAACATCAAGTCACTGACCACTACTCACTACTCCTCTTTTTAGAAATGGCCAAATGTCAGAGAAGAAATATAGCATGTGTTGAAACTAAGAAGATGTAAACACACACTGATTATTCTAATCGAGTTATAATCATTTCCTGTGTCAACGCAAAACAGGGTTACTTGTGTAACCGGTTGAGAACATTAATCTCCATGCATATAAACATAGCCTTTGTCCACAAACAATGCCCTATGTAGTTAAAGGATACGGCTGGTGTTTTTAAATACATTTCTTATCGTCAACAAATCCTCTGAAAATAACAAAATCAACAATCACAGTGTTACGGGAAGCTGAGCTGGTGAACCCAAGCGCAGGACACAGAGGCGAGGAGACAGGACTATGGTTAAAGATGTGTATTTATTGCAGGGTAGGGGGGGACTGGGATGGAGAGCCAGGAAGTGAGCGGAGCTGGGGAAAATGGCTGGGTGAGTGGAGAGCCGGGCTGGCAGCTGGCAGTGGAAGCAGAGGGAGAGCTGGGGGCTGAGCCGAGCAGATCCGGAGTGGAATCCAAGGAGTAGCTGAGCCGAGCGGGGGTCCAGGGCTGGAAGCAGGGCTGAGGAGTAGCGGAGCTGGGAGACAGGGCAGACGGGACTGCAAGGGAGAGAGGACAGGGTCAGGTCTAGGAAACAGGCTAGCAGAATGGCTAGGAACAACGACAGGAAAAAATGGCTAGAAGCATAGACTGCCTGAGCAGAGGCTGCAATCTGGCAGCATGGATGTGGCAGGGCTGAGTATTTGTAGGAGTCTTGATTATGGGACGAGATGCAGCTGGTGGGGCTCTGCTCCGACTCCAGTACACCGGTCTCCACTCAGACAATCACACACTCACAGACACACAGGGAGAGAGAGGGAGAAAGCCACTGGGGAAGTGGCAACAGGCTAGGGAGAGACAGAATGGGAAGTGGAGGCCGTGTCCGGGGAAGTAGCAGGGGCAGATGTAACAGTACCCCCCCCCCCCCCTCTACGGGCGCCACCTGGTGCCCGACCGGGCTTGTCTGGGTTTAGGACATGGAAGTCACGTGAGGGGTCCAGGATGTGACAGCAGGGGACCCAGCAGCACTCCTCAGGGCTGTAGCCTTCCCAGTCCACCAGGTATTGAAAGCCGCAGCCCCGATGGCGCATGTCCAGAAGCCGCCGAACGGTATAGGCTGGATGGTCATCGATGAGCCGGGGTGGTGGAGGAGCTGCTGCTGGGGGAGACAGGGGACTGGAACGGACAGGTTTTTTTTTTTTTTATTACTTTTTATTTAATACAATGGACAGGTTTTATCAGGGAAATGTGGAAGGTAGGGTGGGTTCAGAGGGAGGCTGGGAGTTTCAGGCACACAGCAGAGAGGTTAAGGACACGGTCAATCTCAAAGGGACCAATGAATTGGGGGGAAAGTTTCTTAGACTCCACTCTTAACGGCAGGTCCTTAGAAGAGAGCCATACCTTTTGGCCAGGGGTGTAGACTGGAGCTGGGGCATGGCGACGGTTGGCTTGAGTCTGGGCCCTGGTGGAGGCACGAAGAAGGGCTGCACGGGCTTTCCTGCAAGTGCGACGACAACAGCGTAGGTGGTCGTGGACAGAAGGGAAAGCGACCTCATCCTCCTGGGCTGGGAACAGGGGGGGTTGGTAACCAAGGGCACATTCAAAAGGTGACATACCAGACGAGGCGTTAGTGAGGGTGTTGTGGGCATATTCAACCCAGGGCAGCTGGCAGCTCCAGGAGGACGGGTTAGCAGTGGTCACACAGCGTACGGACGCTTCCATCTTCTGGTTGGCCCGCTCGGTCTGGCCGTTGGACTGTGGGTGATATCCAGAAGAAAGGCTGACACTGATTCCAAGAGCTGGACAGAAGGATCTCCATACCTGGGATGTAAACTGGGGTCCTCTGTCAGAGACAATGTCAGTGGGAATGCCATGCAGACGGAACACGTTGGACACAAGGAGGTCAGCAGTCTCCCTGGAGGACGGGAGATTGGGGAGTGGAATGAAATGAGCCGATTTGGAAAATCTGTCGAGATCTGTCGATCTGTGTGTTATGGTGAGGATGACTGTTTTACCGTGAGATGGGGGAAGACCGGTGACGAAATCCAGTGCTATGTGTGACCATGGGCGGCTGGGTACTGGCAGAGGGCGAAGCAGACCGGAAGTGGGTTTAGTGGAGGTTTTGTTCTGAGAACAGACTGAGCAGGCAGAGACGAACTCCCAGACATCTTTCTCCATAGTGAGCCACCAGAAGCGCTGACAGAGGAAGGCGAGGGTCCGGTTGACACCAGGGTGACAGGTGAGGTGGGTAGTATGGGCCCACTGGAGAACATCGGAGCGAACTGAATCGGGGACAAACAGAGAGTTAGCAGGATCGTTACCGGGTCGAACTGGTTCTATTGGGCTTGGCGGACACAGGATTCAATCTCCCAGGAAACGGCAGCAACGATGCAGGTGGTTGGCAGGATGGAATCTGGCTCGGAACCGGTGTCATCGGCGGTGAACTGGCGGGAGAGGGCGTCAGGCTTGATGTTCCTGGAACCAGGGCGGCGAGTGTGAAATTGAACCTACCAAAGAACAGAGCCCACCTGGCTTGCCGGGAGTTTAGACGTCTGGCAGTCTGGATGTAGGACAGGTTCTTGTGGTCCGTCCACATAATGAAGGGGTGGACAGAGCCTTCCAGCCAGTGACGCCACTCCTCAAGGGCCAGTTTCACAGCCAGGAGCTCACGGTTACCGATATCGTAATTTTTCTCATCAGGGGAGAGCTTACGGGAGAAAAACGCACACGGGAGGAGCTTCTGGTCAGAGGGGGAACGTTGAGATAGTACAGCTCCTACCCCGGTGTCGGAGGCGTCCACCTCCACGATGAACTGGAGTTACGGGTCTGGCTGGATGAGAACCGGAGCAGAGGTGAAGCGGCACTTGAGTTCCAGGAACGCCAACTCCGCCTCAGGGGTCCAGTGGAACGGAGAGGAGGTGGAGGTGAGAGGGGCTGCCAGGCGGCTGTAGTTGCGGATGAACCGCCTGTAGAAATTGGCAAACCCCAGGAAATGCTGTAGCTGCTTCAGATTAGTGGGCGCTGGCCACTCGGTGACTGCCGTGACCTTGGTGGGATCCATCAGCACCTGTCCCTGTGCAATGACATACCCCAGGAAGGACACGGAGAAAGCATGGAACCCACATTTTTTGGCTTTACATAACAAACAGTTTATTCTCCAACAGCCGTTGGAGAACCTGGCAAACGTGTTACTGGTGAGCATTGGGGTCCTTGGGATAGATCAGGATGTCATCCAGATACACAAAGACGAAGCGTCCGATCATATCCCTCAACACATCATTAACAAGGGCCTGGAAAACAGCAGGGGCATTAGTAAGGCCAAATGGCATGACCAAATACTCAAAATGGCCAAGTGGTGTGTTGAACGCAGTTTTCCATTCGTCCCCCTCCCTAATGCGGACAAGATGGTAGGCGTTGATCCGTAGATCTAGTTTGGTGAACACTGTGGCTCCATGGAGAGGGGCAAAAGCAGAATTGATGAGTGGCAGGGGATATTTGTTCTTGACAGTGATGTTGTTAAGTCCACGAAAATCTATACAGGGTCTGAGTGATCCATCCTTCTTGTCAACAAAGAAAAAACCTGCCGAGCTGCATGGGTTCGGGTTCCGGAACAGACTGGGAAACTGAGGCAGCCAGGGGAGAAGAACGGGGGAAGGAAGCAGCTGATGGTAGGGAAGAGGAAACCTTACCCGTCTTCTCCCTCCTACGCTCACGGAGACGATTGTCGATATGAATGGCGAGGGCGATGAGCTCATCGAGGCCCACTGGCCTCATCACGAGACACCAACTCGTCCTTGATGTTTTCGCCAAGAGCGTTCTGGAACGCTCCCTGAAGGGCTTCCTCGTTCCATCCGCTCTCAGCGACGAGGGTGCAGAACTCAATCGCCAACTCGGCGACACTGCGGAGACCTTGACGGAGGGACAGGAGTCTCTTTGCGGCATCTTTTCCGCAGACGGAGTGGTCGAAGACTTTTCTCATCTCCTGGGTGAAGCTGAAGTAGGAGGAGCAGATGGTAGATTGCTTTTCCCACACCGCTGTGGCCCAGGAGAGCACTGCTCCACGGAGGGAGCCAAGCAGGTAGGTAATTCTGGCCCAGTCGCTGGCATAAGAGTGGGGCTGTTGCTCGAACACTAAAGAACACTATAGCAAAAAGGCTCTGCAAGCTCTGGGGTTGCCGTCATAACGCTCGGGAGCAGGGACAAATGGCTCACGGGGCGGAGGAGAGGAACTGGGGGCTGGCTACGCAGAGACTCTGCCTTGTAGGTCGGAGAGGGAACATTAAAAGTCTTTGACGTGATCCAGGAGGGTTTTCAGGGCTTGGTCATGTTGCTCGAGCAGAGCGCCTTGACAGGCAAGGGTTTGGAGGAGGGGATCTGTGTCTGCTGGGTTCATTTCTCTGGCCAAATCGTACTGTTACGGGAAGCTGAGCTGGAGAACCCAAACGCAGGACACAGAGGCGAGGAGACAGGACTATGGTTAAAGATGTGTATTTATTGCAGGGTAGGGGGGGGACTGGGATGGAGAGCCAGGGAGTGAGCGGAGCTGGGGAAAATGGCTGGGTGAGTGGAGAGCCGGGCTGGCAGCTGGCAGTGGAAGCAGGGGGGGAAGCAGAGGGCGAGCTGGGGGCTGAACCGAGCAGATGTGCACCCATGTTCTTCATATTGACATATGTTACTCTCCAGGTCAAGGCCTTTCCAAAAATTCAATTTTGTCCTACAACAAAGTTTAATTTTCACCTCTGTCCGGCTCCAGCCTATTTCAGGTGTAGTTTCTGAGACCCTTTGAGACTCCAGCCTGGATAAAATAAGTTAATATAAGTCTTTTGTTTTTTGCTTATTTATTGGAAAAAATCCTCCAAGGTATTGATGTTTTCACATCACATCACAGTCATACTTTTGGATTTGGGCTAGTGTAGACCTAATTTTACCAACCAAATACATCTGGATTGCTGTCATAGGAGGGTTAGGGTTGGATAACATTGCTGTTTTTGAAGCACTTTAGACCCTCCCCCAAAGCTCCTGCATGGTCAGAATTATACCATGGTGTAGCCTCAATATCCCTCTGTTTACAGATGAAGTTTCCTACATATATCTCTGATGACCCTGTTATGAGCTTGTAGGTGGCAGTCTCCACAGCTGATTTGTGGCTTATCCTTGGGTGTCCATGGGGGTGATGAGTTGATTATCAGATGGATATGGTCATGACATTTACTATGCATGGCCTCAGATCAGTGAGCTTCCTAAAATAATATCCCAACTTGGGTTACTAATATTGCCATGTCGTTTGTATTCAGTGCATTTCAAAGTAATCTGACCCAACCCTGCTTAACTGTTACACACCTCATTATAACAAGTGGTTAACTATGTGGTTAATATATATTTTGGCTATTTGCTTTTTAGCAACAACCCAAGTTGGGATATTATTTTAAGAAGCTCACTTGATTTTATCAAGGCTGGAGTCTCAAAGGGTCTCAGAAACTATGCCTGAAAGAGGCTGGAGCCGGACAGAGGTGAAAATTAAACTTAACTTTACTTACTGTCTTTACAACTTTAGTGTCATAGGACAAAATTGAAGACATATTTGGAAAGGGCTTGACCTGGAGAGTAACATACAGTAAATGACGACAAAACTGAAATACTCTTAGTTGGCCCCCAAGCTAAAAGAGATCAATTTCTCTGTAAACTTGGGAATATGGCTTCCTAGATAGGTAACATGCCTGGGCATTGTCATAGATTTGGACTTAAATTTTAAATCACACATAAAGAAGGTGACCAAAACAGCATTTTATCATTTAAGAAATCTTGCCAAAGTACGGCCGTTCCTATCCCAAAATGACGCTGAAAAACGTATTCATACTTTTATTTCAAGTAGATTGGACTACTGCAATGCTCTTTTTACCGGTCTTCCGAAACAGTTGATTGAGAAACTTCTTGTTAGATAGAGCATATTACCCCTGTTTTGGCTACACTCCATTGGATCCCAGTATCTTTTAGAATTGGTTTTAAGGTCCTTTTACTTGTCTATAAAGCAGTTAATGGTTTGGGACCGGCCTACATTGCAGACTCTCTGTGGTTTTATAATCCTTCACGAGCTCTTAGATCTTCTGCTGATGGGTTTTTAAACACAAACAATCCTACACATAAGAAAATAGGCAACACAGCTTTTTTTTAACTATGCTCCTAAATTCTGGAATACTATACCTAAAGCCATGAGAGATGTGAGCTCAGTGAACATTTTTAAAAGACAGCTAAAAATCTATTTATTTAACTTGGCTTTTAATTAAAGTCATTCTATTTTTACTTTTTATTATTTCTTACATATTATATCGTTCTTACCAGTTTCTGTTGTTCTTGTTTTAATTTGTCTGTTTTGAATTTGTCTGGCATATTTCTTTTAATATTAAGCATTTTATTTTTATTTTTTATTGTAAAGCACTTTGAACTGCATCATTTGCATGAAAGGTGCTCTATAAATAAAGTTTATTATTATTATTATGTGGAATGCACAAAGTAACACAATGTATTCAAGCTTAACATCACATAAAATATCATGTTTGAAAACTGTGGAACCCTTATCACTAGCTTATGCACTACACCTAAGCCACTGATAAGTGTTCCTCATTACTCATCATGAATTTATTTCATGCAAACAGAATACACAGTTACCTATATCTTACTGGACAAAAGAAGACTGCATTAATTATGCTAATGAGCAAGGGATTGATAAGTACGAGAGTCAAGTCCAGAGTTTCTGCTCAGTGGGGCAAAGATCAAGGATTCACATCATCACCGATCCATAAGCCTTCTTCAGGGTTAACAGGGATGGTATGAAAAAATTTAATTATAATCACTTTCTTCCAGAAAACAGATATTGCTGCAATTGTATAATCCTGCTGAAAGAAATGCTATTGTAAACGTGATGTGAAAATGTGAGATTATCTCTGTATTCATGATTCATTTAAAACTGAAAACCTTATTTAGCAGGATAGCAGGAGCCAGAAGGCATGGAAACTGAATTCATTTTCAACAAGACTGATGTTGTTAAGGACATACACCTCTGTTATGAATCAGAAAATGTATCTTGCATAATGGTAATCACCCCTTCAATAATACGTGTGTTGTTATATCTTTTCCTTGGTTCATTATCTGTTCTCACAATGTGTGGAAACCTTCTCATAATAATTTCCATCATTTACTTCAAACAGCTCCACACTCCAGCTAACTACCTCATCCTCTCTCTGGCTGTGGCTGACCTCCTTGTTGGGGCTTTAGTCTTGCCTTTCTTCATAGTACTCTCTGTAAGCTCATGTTGGCATCTTGCAGATTTAATTTGTAACATAGGATGCAGCCTTGATGTTTCACTATCTACATCTTCTATTCTGAACTTATGTTTTATTTCTATTGACAGATATTATGCAGTGTGTCAGCCTCTGAGGTATAGAACTAAAATGAATTCTCATGCTGCTGTTATCATGATCGTGGTGAGCTGGGGTGTTTCTGTCCTACTTGGAATTGGCGTGATAATTACGGGTCTTAATGAAGGAAAATGTGAAGGAAGGTGTTTTTCATTTCACATTCCAATTTCAAGCATTACCACATGTATTTTCTCATTTTACCTCCCAGCAATCATAATGCTCAGTATCTACCTAAAGATTTTCCTGGTGGCACAGAGACAGGCACGTAGCATCAAGAACACAAACTGTCAGAGCATAAAGTCTGGAGCATCTGTCAGTAAGATGGAGAGAAAGGCCACAAAAACTTTGGCGATTGTTATGGGAGTTTTTCTGATCTGTTGGACTCCTTTTGTTACTGCTACGACCTTAAATCCATTAATTAATTATTTTATTCCAATATCTGTGATTGAAACATTTACTTTGCTTGGATGGTCAAATTCAGTGCTCAATCCATTTGTTTATGCATTCTTTTACAGCTGGTTTCGGGCGGCTTTCAGAATGATCATTTCTGGCAAAATATTTCAAGGTCGTTTTGCAAACTCAAAATTGTTTTGACTGATTGACTGGAGTGCTTAAGTATGTACTTTCAGGCAACAGTTAACTATACGCATATCGACAGTGGGTGCTGCGTTAAGTGCTGAACATCAGTTGAGAAGTGGAACCCACACACCGAAATATTATTGAACTCTTTATTTCATGACAACGTTTCCATCCATGATGGATCGAATTACATTTTTTAAATTTGACCTAACGAAGATCCATCATGGATCGAAACGTCATGAAATAAAGAGTTAAATAATTCTCAGTGCTTAAGTACTAACATGCCAATAATTATGCTTGGTACAATAGATACAATTTATTTCCACCCTATCTCATGTATATTTATTCAATTTATTACTGTACTCTACATATAAATGTTACATTTACATGCATGGAATAATCCAGCTATTGGCCATATTCCAGTTCTAATCTTATTCAGGATAAGCTTATTACATCATCCTTTGATACTCAGTGATTATGTATCCCAGTTGCAACGAATAAACCAGTTAACAGAATATTACCGTCCACAGATACAATTGTCTGCCAGCAAAACATTATGAAACATGCGGCCCTCAGCTGCTCACTTTGACTGAGCAGTAAGTTACTTCTCATGCAGGGAAAATACATCACCACCCCCATAGTAATAGTAAAAGCTATACTGCTCACCATCATGCTTTTTGTTGAAATCAAAAAAGTATCCAAAACATTGTGCGAGTCAGAGTTTGTGCGACAAATGACAAACACCACAAGCAAAGTCAGTAAAATGTTCACATGGTAACCCTTTTGATACCTGAGTAAGCCAGGCATCTTTACTGGGTTTCTCATAATTTGAGTACATTACTCTGTAGGATGAAGTATGGGATGTTTTCTCTTGTATTTGTTGTATCTTGTTGTTGATCAGATACTCATTGTAATCTTGACATAATTTGACTTTCTCTTCTATTAGTTAGACTCAGTTGCATCTCTCATTTAATATTTTGATTGTTTGGCATAGTTATGTTCATTTGATATTGTCATGAAATGTTAAATGTTTTCATTAAATAAATATGGTTATAATATCTGTGTGACTCTCGTCCCTGATTTGTAAAGACTGTTTTTGTGTGATTTCCTGAAGTAACCTTTTGTGAAGCATAACAAGCTTTCCCTCATGTCTTATTGACTGTAGTAAACCATTAGTATTATACTTGGAACACCATGGATGCATAATTGTCAGGGAGCCCTTAAGTAATGTTTCACACATACTTGTATAAGTCATTGGTAAGGCATGAAGAGCTGTCACTTTACAACAGGTAATGTGAAATGGGTTATTTAAGCGTTAACAAACATGAATTGGTGTCTACTAATCAGCAGGAAACCATTAATGAAGGATGGAGATCTTCATTTAATCCCACCCGTCAAAATTGTTGCCAAAACTTTTTTTTGTCTTTTAGTAGTTCTAAATAAAAATCAATAGTATTTTTAGATATTTTTTTCATAAATAATACATCACTAGGTTGTTTTGAAAATTTTGGGAAAGTTTCATGTGATTAGTGGATTTGGTCATGTGACCACGCTCCTTTACTTCCTGGTTGTGCAATCATGAGAACACGGCAGCATCAAAGCTCAAGTCAAGTCAAGTCAAGTTTATTTATTTATATAGCCCTTCATCACAAGCATGTCTCAGAGGGCTTTACAGAGAATGTGTCTAGCTAGGTCTAACTAAACACAATCAGTGGTAAACAAAATTTTGTAGGACAGCATAATGAAAAACACAAGGTAGGTAGGAGCAGATTTAGCGAGACAAACAATCTACCTATTCTATATAGCCTAACCTACCCGGCACCCCAGCCTTAGACCCTAAATGCACACAAGGAAAAACTCCCAGGAAAAAACTTGGAAGAAACCTTGGGCGGGCTGAGGCAGATAGGGATCCCCCCCCGGGACGGCTTAGCGTGCAATAGGTGCCGGGCAAAACATTGACAGAGTCATGGGCAACAATGATGACAAGAGAAAACAGAGAGAGACAAAAGAAGGGGAGGAGCATGCGGCGGTGGGGGGGGGCTGAGGCCAGCAGTAAAGGAGCGAGGGCAGCAGTCGTAAATCAGCGTCCAGGAGGGAGCAGCGGAAAGGAAGAGCAAGGCAGCACTGACGACGAAGAGCCAGGGCAGCACCCGTCACTGCCAGGTAGAACACTGACCTGGAGTCAGAGAGGAGGAGAGAGAGGAAGCCGCGTACACACACACAACACACCCAGACACACACACACGTAAAGAAGAAGGGGGGAAACAGCTGCAAACAGAACACACAGGGTCAGAGACACAAAGGGGGGCAGCAGCATCAGGGATGTGGGAAGGGACCGAGGCCGGCGCTGACAACCACTGGACTGCACCGGAGTCTGAAAGGGGGAGAGAGTAAGGGGAGAAGCAGCAGCAGCAGAACACAAGACAGACACGTTGGGTGGGAGCAGGACCAGGCCGGCGCCGACGACCGGCCGGAGCAACACCTGTCCACTGGCAGGTGGAGCGCTGGACCGGAGTCTGAGGAAGGGGAGAGAAGACAGCTGCACACAGAACACACGGAGTCAGAGCACATCGGGTGGGAGCGGCAGTAGGGATGGGACTAAGGCATGCACTGGCGACCACTGCACTGCACCGGGGTCTGAGAAAAGGGGGGAGAGACAGGTACTGTAGCTACACTGGTCCAATGAAATAAAGGCCACGCATCATACAGATGTCTTTTGAAGATTTATTTTGTCTCTCTCTTTCTTTCGTCAGCAGACACCGTGAAAACTACAAGAAATAAAAAACATAAAAGGTTCAAAATATATATCTCAGTCATTTTAAAGTCACTCAAGCTAGTGTCCGTTGATATACAAGCCCAAACACGTTAGCACAACAGAAATGTGCTGGAATCAAATAAAATTACTGAAAACGTATCACATTGTCCATGCAAAGGCACATCAACAAACATTATACACAAATATAAACCAAATGAAAGACAATTACCGTGTGCGCCTCTTGGACCACGTGCAGAATAGGGTTACTTTGGGACCATACGTCTTTCCTCTGCAGCCATGTTGGTTCTGACCCATAATGCCACGGTTATGCCCTTAACTAAACTCTGGTCATGTGACCCGTTACACTCTTCATTAAAATAAACCTTATGCACTAAATTTTTAACCAAACATTTTAAGGTGGTATATTCTAGACAAATCTTTTATCAATGTTACACTTTTAACATCTTATTTATATTACATTTTTAATCATTTTTTAATGACTGTATGAACTCAAATAATCATGAATTTATGACAGAAACATAAAATAAACATCTCAGTGAAACATGTCTCTGAGACAGTTACACTCCCACCAAATTACTATGATTGATGATAACCTTTGTACAAATACTTGAATAAATCTAGTAATTTCCAGAACCAAATAGTCTGTATCTGTAAAAAACTCTTAAGTCAAGACTGATACTTTAAACTCTCCACACAGGTAGGTGTTTAGAGAATAGTTCCACTGGAACACATTCTAGTTGTTTTCTACAAGTACAACTAATTTATGAATGGGACGTTCAAGAATGGATGGATTAATGAGTCGTTGACCCTCCTTTCCTAGCCTTCTATTTCCTATTTGTATTGTGGCTTTTCGCACCAGTCCATCTTCATCTTTACAAACTTCAAGTACTCTTCCAAGTTTCCACTCGGAATCCCTTCCTCTTTGACAATGACAATATCCCCAATCTTCACATTTCGTCTTGAAGAGTGCCAGCATTGTCTGAGGGTGATGTTTGCTAGATATTCCTTCCTCCATCTACTCCAGAATTGCTCTGTCAGATATTGTACTCTGCACCACCTTTTCCTGGCATACAGATCTTCTGCCACAAATTTTCCTGGTGGAGGCAGCGGGACAGAGGCTTTCATGGTAAGTAAATGGTTTGGGGTAAGTGGCTCTAGGCCTTTGGGATCATTGAGGCTGTCTGTGGTGAGTGGGCGGCTATTTATAATTGACATGGCTTCATAGAAGAATGTTCTCAAGGAAGCATCATCTAATCTTCCAGCGCTCTGTGAGAGGACCCAGCTTAGGACGCTCCTAACTGTCCTGATCTGCCGTTCCCAAACACCTCCCATGTGACTGGCATCAGGTACGTTCATATTGAAGTCACATTGTTTTTCGGCCAGGTAAGCAGTCAATCTGTCTTTGTCCACTTCTTTTAAAGCCTTTGTGAGTTCATTTCTCGCCCCAACAAAATTTGTCCCTTGATCCAATCTGATTTGTCTTACGGCTCCACGGATAGCTATAAAGCACCGCAAAGCATTTATGAAGGCATCAGTTGTTAGATCTTCCAATATTTCTATGTGAATTGCCCTCGAGGATAGACAGGTGAGTATGAGACCATATCTCTTATACTCTTTACGACCTTGCTTAGTGTGAAATGGTCCAAAACAATCCATCCCACAGTAAGAGAATGGTGGCGAGGGATCAACACGGTTAGCAGGTAGATCCGCCATCTTTTGCGTTTCTGTTGGCCTGCGAGCTCTCCTGCACGTAACACATTGTTTAATGTGGTTCGCCACAACTTTGCTGCCACCAACAACCCAGTAACCATTTGCTCTCAGTTCATTAAGGGTTTGTCCTCTGCCTTGGTGCTGAGTTTTTTCATGGCAGTAATCTAAGATCAGACGTGTAACCACACCATCTCTTGGTAGGATTACTGGATGCTTCAAGTCGAGAGGTAACGAAGCCTTCTTCAATCGCCCTCCCACCCTGAGAACACCATCTTGCAATACTGGGTCAAGCTGGGACAATTGATGGCTATGTGGCAGTTTACCATGACTCAGTATTCGCATTTCCTCTTTGAAGGCATCCTTTTGTGCCAATTTTACAAGCACAAGACTGGCCTTTCTTCTGTCTTCGACATTTATGGGTTCTGCTGTTTTGGCTCTTTTTGCTAGTTGCTGGATCTGAGCAACAACATTCAATGCTGTATGCCAGTTTGAGAACCGTTTAAGTCTCTCCAAAAGATTGTCCTCTTTTACTACTTTTGTTTGTAGTACTTGTGTCGTTTTGACTTCAGGATCGCCCACCAGAAGCTGATTTGATTTTGGTGTGACAATCTCTCTTTCCCACAGGAACTTGGGTCCAGTGAGCCAATTCGAACTAATCAACTCTGCCACCTTGAGGCCTCTGGAAGCGTGATCCGCTGGATTCCGATCAGTGTCGATATAGTACCACTGTGCTGGGTTTGTTGTTTCTCTGATTCTTTGGACTCGATTTGCAACGAAAACATGAAACCTTCGGGCTTCATTGTTAATGTAGCCCAAGACTACCTGTGAATCTGTCCAAAAATACTCTTGGTCAATTTTAAGCTCCAGCTCCTCCTTTAGCATACTGCTGACTGCTGAGGAGACCACTGCAGCCGTTAACTCCAGCCTTGGTATGGTTACAACTTTTGTGGGTGCAACCCTTGCCTTACCTATGACTAAGGAGCAATGCACTTTGTCTTCACTCACCACTCGGATATATGAGCACTGACCGTACCCATGGCTACTCGCATCCGAAAAGTGATGCAGTTCAATTCTCTGGACCTTCCCTAGGTTTTCAGGAGCAAAGCATCTTGGAATCTGGAGTTTTTGCAGATTCTCTAGATCATTCAGCCAGCTCTCCCATCGTGGCTTTAATTCTCCTGGCAGTGGTTTGTCCCATCCAATGCCCCTTTGGCACATTTCCTGTAGTACTTTCTTTCCCAATAGGAGGAAGGGAGCCAGGAAGCCTAGTGGGTCAAACACAGAGGCTACAGTTGAGAGGATTCCCCGCCGTGTTGCTGGTTTCTCATCCAGGGCGACTTTAAAGGAGAAGGTGTCACTGTTCACACTCCACTTTACTCCCAACACGGTCTGGACTGGGAGTTCATCATAGTTGAGATCCACATCCTGAACTCCACTAGCTCGTTCACTGTCAGGAATTGACTCCAAGATTTCTCTGTTGTTGGAGATGAACTTGTGGAGGTGTCATCTCCCTTTTGCACACACATTTTGCGCTTCTCTCACTAGTTTGATGGCTGTGTCCACAGATTCTACACTGATGAGGCCATCATCAACATAGAAATTCTTTCTAATGAAGTTGGCTGCTGCAGAATACTCCTTTTCATTTTGGCTTGCGAGATACTTCATTCCATAATTTGCGCAGCCAGGAGAGGATGCTGCTCCAAAAAGATGGACCTTCATGCGATATTCTTTTGGCTCTGAATTTGTATCGCCATTTTCCCACCACAGGAACCGTAAGTAATCTCTGTCTTCTTGGCTTACATGGAACCTGTGGAACATTTTTTCTACATCACAGATGACTGCGTTTGGGTGTTTGTGGAATCTACAGAGCACTCCTGTCAGCCCATTCATGAGATCAGGTCCAGTTAGTAAGTGATCATTCAGAGCCGTGCCATCATACTTGGCAGAGCAGTCGAACACAACCCTAATTTTTCCTGGCTTTCTAGGGTGATAGACCCCTTGGTGAGGAATATACCACACATTTCCTGCTTTTGGTTGGTATTCAGCTCTCTCCGCATCTCCATCCTTGAAGACACCTTCCATAAATTTAACGTAGTCATCCTTGAATTTGGGATTTTTCTCAAGTTTCCCTTTCAGGTGCTTCAGCCGCACCAGAGCCAGCCGCTTATTTTCTGGCAGTTGTGGGCGTGTCTTAAAGGGGAGGGGCATTTCCAGGTGCCCATCTTTATTTTGGTGTATTCTTTCATTCAGTAATTGCATGAAATGTATGTCATCTTGTGATATGCTCTTTTCCCCAGGGTTTGTATCTTTGAAGTCTGATTCGAGGGCTCTGATGACAGTGGCTGGTGTCAATGGTGGAAGTTCCTTGACAGATACACGATGGCACAGACCTGTCACTTCTGTTGACTTTGCGACCTGTGGTGAGCTGCCGACAATGCTCCAACCCAGGTCAGTTTTGATGGCATACGGCTCATCGTCACCTCCTGTGATGACTTGTCGTGGTGCCAATGCTCTGGAGCAGTCGTAGCCTATCAGGAGGCCGACCTTACAATCCATCAGCTCTGGTATTTCCTGTGCTATTCTGTTCAGATGTTTCCAGCTTTTGGCGGTTTCAGGAATAGGAATGTGGGAACGTTCAAGTGGGATGAAATCTCTGGTATAGGCAGGTGGCAAGTTGATAAAGCTTTGTGAGGAAAACCCTCTAACTCTAAGCCCACTAACTCTTTCACTCTGAATAATGGAATCTTTTCCCATCATAGTGGTAAGCTTTAACTTGACTGGCTCTAAACCTGCCCCAGTCTTCTCACATACCTCTTGGTCGACAAAGGTGTTGCTACTCTGTGTATCCAGTAGGGCATACACTAAGGTCTCTGTTTCAGGGGTGGTGGTTGAAGAAATCCATACAGGCACTATCATGGATGTGCTCCCACCATCGCCTCTGTCTACGCAGCAAGAAAGGGAAGATGTGTTTTCTTCCGCTTGCATAGCATAAGAAGATGTGTCAGAAGCAGCAGAATGGCGGTCTTCATGAAGTGGTGTTGGATGATGTTTCTTACATATGCCACAAGTAGCTTTATTCTTGCAGTCCTTTGAATTGTGTCCTCTCCTAAGACAGCCAAAGCACAGGTTATTGTCAAATATGAACCTTCTCTTGTCCTCCACAGACTTATTGGCGAACTTCTGGCATTTGTGGATGGAGTGGCTCTCTCCACAGCACACACATGTGACTGGGTTTGAGGATGAAATTGAAGTGTTTACTTTCTTGGATCCGTTTGCATCTTTTGAGCTGTTCTCCACAGCACTGTATGTTTTCATCACTGTACTTGATTTATCTGACGCTTTCACATTTGTGATGAACGCATTAGCCTTTGAGCGCTTTATATCTCTAGATGGCCTTTCTTCAGTAGGCTTCAAGGCATGAAAGGATGTTACAGGATTGCATGCAATTTCTACTTCTTGTGCCATAAAATCAGCAAACTCCTTGAAATTAGGGTATTCCTCTGTTTGTCGCAACTGCCTTGTGACATGACGATTCCAGCGAGAGGTCACCCAATCAGGGAGTTTTTGGAGCATCCTTTGATTCTCTTCACAGTCATTTAACACCTGAAGCCCTTTGATGTATGGCATGGCATTGTTGCAGGCTGTCAGAAAATCACTGAATTGTCTCAGTTTAACTGACTCCCTTGAGCCAATCTTTGGCCAGTTATTCAGTTTTTCTCTAAATGCGCGCTGGATTACAAAAGGGTGGCCATACCGAGCATTCAATGCCTCCCATGCTTGGTCATAGGCTTCATCATCCTTTCTGTAGAAGCTTCCTTCCAATACAGATCGTGCCTCACCACTGATGTATTTTTGTAGGTAGAACAACCTGTCAGCTGGATTTGTGCATCGCCGTTCTATCAATGCCTTGAAACTTGTGCTCCACTCTAAGAACTTAAGTGGGTCCCCTGAGAAGACTGAGGGCTCGGGTGCAGGAAGTCTGGTGAGAACCATTGTGTCATGTAGGGCTTGTACTAACGATGCTTCAATGTTAGTATTGTTTGTTTGTTCATTGTTATTGCTCTTACATGTTTGATCCCTTTTAATTTCTTTATAAGGTACTGGAGGACAATTGGCCACCTCACTGCGTGCTGTTCTACTTTCGCCACAGGTCTCACCTGAGTCAGCTTCAGAGTACACCTTAAGCTTAGCAGCTATTACTTGCAGATCTCTCTGATTTTCCAGTCTTTTAAGTTTTTGCTTTTGTGTAGCGATGGCCTCCTCCATCTTCATTTCGGCCTTCTTTGCAGCAAACTGTGCAGCACACTCTGCTCTTTTTGCTGTGATGCTTTGCTGTTCTGATGAACAGCTTGAGTGATGGCTACGAACTGTAGATTTGGAGATTGTAGTCCCAAATATTGACTGGGCATACTCTCTGTCGAGCACCATATGAAGTCTTGCGTTTTCTGCCTTAGCATCAAACTCCTCTTGCCCCACTTCACTCATGCGTACTTTCATTAGCCCCATCAAATCTGTTGTTACTGCTGTGCAGGAATCCATCTTTCTTCTAATCTCAGTAGAAGGTGCCGATTGAGATCGCATATTTTCATACACATCTCTCATTTGTGTCTCCAGCTCTTCGACAGCATCCATCATGTCACCCAAGTCTTGGTCAGAGCACTCATCCTTTTGGTACGTGTAGCTCTAACTTGTTCTTTCCAGCTTTCATATAGCTTGATGAATTTACTCTCCCTCTGAGAAGCTTCTTGTTGCTTCAGCTCCAGCATTTTTGGGGTTAACTTTCTCTCCCGTGAAGATTTCCTGGGTTCGACTCTCCTTGAAGTGGCGGAGGTAGGCTCCATCATTGCTATTTGGTGTATTTCTATTTTAGTATGAATATCACCTATGAGTGACTAATCTCTCCCTTTCAACATCATCAGTTTGTGATTGTAATTGTTCAATTAACCTAGTCATTTCTACTTGAAGGGACTCAATTTGTTCACTAAATTCACCACTTTGTGATTTTTCTCCGTGAACTGACATTGTACATGTTTTAGAAAAAGTACTGTATCTATCACCAAGTTATTGCTAAATATGCATATAACCTTTGCAAATATGTAATTGTCAGTGCAATCCAAGTACTAATATTCAGTAACTATTTACTTGAATAAACCCCCTAATGCACTCCTTTTGATTATGTGTTTGAACTCTCAGATCAAAAACACCATTAGAACATTCATAACAATGCCGTAAAGCAGGAACAACAATTAGGCTGTAATGATAGATCAATTACTTTTCTCATTAATAAACCAGTATTTTTTTTAACAAGTACTTTTTTTTTCAAATTTACAAATGTCCATAAAGTTGTAGAGGTAGCACAGTCAAACCTGATGCCGTCTGCAGAGCCACACTGTTCTGCCTGAAGACAGCAATGGAATGACACAGTCACTGCACGCTGAAGCCTGTAGAGAGGATATTTGCAGAGCTGTAGCTTACGCTAGTAAACGTTGCCCTCTCTTGGTGAAATCGCGGTACTCTCAACCCGACGGTGTCAGGAGCCGACACTCCCGTCTTCTCCCGAGAATCAGCAAGCCTCTTCGTCAACGTCTTCTCCGGCCACACGCTGCCCCAGCGATCGTGCTTCCTCCTCTCTCCTTCCCGGACATGCGCCGCTCATTACTTTGAGCTCTCGGCCATGCTGACGGTACGTTTTCACTGTAGCTACACTGGTCCAATGAAATAAAGGCCACGCATCATACAGATGTCTTTTGAAGATTTATTTTCTCTCTCTCTTTCTTTCGTCAGCAGACACCGTGAAAACTACAAGAAATAAAAAACATAAAAGGTTCAAAATATATATCTCAGTCATTTTAAAGTCACTCAAGCTAGTGTCCGTTGATATACAAGCCCAAACACGTTAGCACAACAGAAATGTGCTGGAATCAAATAAAATTACTGAAAACGTATCACATTGTCCATGCAAAGACACATCAACAAACATTATACACAAATATAAACCAAATGAAAGACAATTACCGTGTGCGCCTCTTGGACCACGTGCAGAATAGGGTTACTTTGGGACCATATGTCTTTCCTCTGCAGCCATGTTGGTTCTGACCCATAATGCCACGGTTATGCCCTTAACTAAACTCTGGTCATGTGACCCGTTACACTCTTCATTAAAATAAACCTTATGCACTAAATTTTTAACCAAACATTTTAAGGTGGTATATTTTAGACAAATCTTTTATCAATGTTACACTTTTAACATCTTATTTATATTACATTTTTAATCATTTTTTAATGACTGTATGAACTCAAATAATCATGAATTTATGACAGAAACATAAAATAAACATCTCAATGAAACATGTCTCTGAGACAGTTACAGGTACACACAAAGACAACGAACACACGGAGAGAGAGAGAGAGATCCAGGTGGGAGCAGCGTCAGGGATGGGACTAAGGCCAGCACCGAAGACCATCAGGGTCAGAGGAATCTGAGAAAGGGAGGAGAAAACCAGCCGCGCACACACACACACACACACACAGAGCTGTGCAGAAGCAGCACAAGACCCAGACGTATTTGGGCACAGACACGCTCATACAGACAGCAGATAGGAAGTGATTAGACACAGTGTAGCCAGAGGGCATCCCTATTCTTATGTTCCCAACGGCAAATTTCTATATAAATACTGTCTAGGCTAGGGTAAGAGAGAAGACTGTGACGAGCCCAGGCCAGCGGTGCTAAGGTAGGTCGTATGATTGCGAGAAAAGATAGGTTTTGAGTCTAGATTTGAAGATTTCGACAGAATTAGCTTCCCTGACTGTAAGAGGTAGCTGGTTCCAGAGATAGGGAGCTCGGTAGGAGAAAGCTCTACTGCCTGCTGATTTTTTCTTGATTCTAGGGACAATAAGGTAGCCAGCGTCCTGCGAACGGAGGGCACGATTCGCAGGACGATGGCTACCTTATTGTCCATAGAATCAAGAAAAAATTCAAGCAGGCAGTAGACGCTTTCTCCTACGAGCTCCCTATCTCTGAACAGCTACATCTTAAGTCCAGCGGAAGGGAGGTTAGGATAGGAGTAATGTGGTCAAATTTTCTAGTTCTGGTTAGTATTCTGGCAGCAGCATTTTGCACAAGTTGTAGTTTTTTAATACTACAGTTAGGTAGGCCAGAGAGTAAAACATTACAATAATCGAGTCTTGATGAAACAAAAGCGTGTATTAAGGTTTCAGCATCCGCCGTGTTTAGCAGGGAGCGAATTTTCGAGATATTACGAAGATGGAAAAATGCTATCTTAGTGATTTCCTTAATGTGAGCATCGAATGAGAGAGCTGAGTCGAACGTAACGCCAAGGTTTTTAACTGTGGGACTCTGGGTAATTAAGCAATCCCCAAAATTTAGAGTAAGGTCTGAAACAAGAGGTAGTTGGGTTTTTGGGCCAACAACTAGCATCTCAGTTTTGTTGGCGTTTAGTCGCAAGAAGTTTAGTGACATCCAATTGGTGACAGCGATTAGGCATAATTCTAGGTTTGAAAGTTGTAAACGGTCGTCAGGTCTAATTGGTATGTAAATTTGAGTATCGTCCGCGTAACAGTGAAATTTAATACCATAACTGCGGAAGATTTCACCAAGAGGTAGCATGTAAATGGAGAAAAGCAAAGGTCCGAGCACGGAGCCCTGCGGTACGCCAAAGTTAACTTTAGAGTAATCAGATATAGTATTTTTATGTGAGACACAATGCGTTCTATCAGATAGGTAGGAATTTAGCCAGGAAAGCGCAGAGTCGCGGATGCCAACGTAGCTCGCTAGGCGGTTTAAGAGAATATTATGGTCGACTGTATCAAATGCCGCACTCAAATCAAGTAAGATAAGAACAGAAGAAGAATCGGAATCTGAGGCGAGGAGTAGGTCGTTTACCACTTTTGTGAGAGCAGTCTCAGTGCTATGTAGAGACCTAAAACGAGATTGAAAGGGTTCGAAGAGACTATTACACGAGAGGTAGTCGGTTAGTTGGGTAGAAACTATTCTTTCCAAGACTTTAGAGAGGAAGGGGAGATTGGAGATTGGTCTAAAGTTATTAAGATCATCCGGATCAAGGTTGGATTTTTTGAGCAGAGGTTTAATTATGGCTGATTTGAAGGACGAGGGCACAATGCCAGAGGAGAGAGAGGTGTTAATGATATTGAGTAGGGAGGGGCCTAATATTGGGAGAAGTTCCTTAACCAATTTAGCAGGAAGAGGGTCAGATAAGCTGGTTATGGATTTAGAGGAAAGTACTAATTTAGAGAAGGTGTCTAAGGAGACAGTCTCAAATTGCGAGAGTACGGCGGTGGTCTCTATTGCGGCTAATGCACGAATAGGAGAGGGATCAACGCCCTCGGTGGGTAAAGAATTGCTAATTTCATCTCTAATAGAGTCAATTTTGTGATTGAAGAAATTAAGAAAGTCATTCGCGGTAAATTGAGAGCTCGCTACAGGGGAGGGTTTGCGAGTAAGTTTTGCTACCGTGTCAAATAGAAACTTCGGGTTATTTTTATTAGTGTTAATAAGATCTGAGTAGTAGGAGGCCCTAGCGGCGGAGAGCGTACGCTTGTAAGTCAATAGGCTATCGCTCCAAGCTAGTCGAAAGACCTCGAGTTTGGATAACCGCCATTTGCGTTCTAGCTTTCTACACGCCTGTTTTTGTGCACGAGTTTCATCAGTGAGCGGAGCGACGGTTTCTTTAGACGGCGGGTTTTTATGAGTAGGGGCGCAACAGAGTCAAGCGAGTCAGTTAGAATAGAGTTGGAGTTATCCGTGAACTCGTCGAGGGAACCAATTTGTTCAGGGAGAGAGGCAAGAGTTTTAGGTAGGAGATCAGCGAGTTTTGTAGTTGTCGAAGTATCAATACGGCGGATGCTGTAGGTATCAACTGGATTGGAATGCCAACAGGGCAGAGCAATTTGAAATTTAATGAGATAATGATCTGATAATGCCGGTGGATACGGCAAAACAACTAAGTCTGACACGTTAATACCACGAGCGAGGACCAGATCAAGAGTGTTGCCGCTAGAGTGGGTCTGTTCGTGAACCAACTGAGTAAAGCCAAAAGTGTCAATTAGGGACGAAAAAGCTTTGCTAAGTGGATTAGTTTTACAATTTAGATGAATATTGAAATCACCGATAATTAGGATGTTATCCGTACGAATTACAAGGTCAGAGAGGAAATTGGAAAATTCTTCTAAAAAAGATGAATAGGGCCCAGGAGGGCGATAAAGGATGATTAGGTAGAAAGGCAGGATACCAGAGTGGTTGAGGCCCATGCTAACTGGAATGGACGGGCGCATAGTGAGCATCTCACAAGATGAGAGTTTATTACTTAGATCTGGAGAAAGGTTCAGACTCGAATTGAAGATTAGGCCAACGCTCCCACCTTTCTTAGATGTCCGAGCGACATGCGAGTTGGTGAAGTTAGAGGGGGAAGCTTCAATTAATGGAAGAGCATCATTTGGCTTTAGCCAGGTTTCACATAATCCCATTATGTCAATACTATGTTCTTTAATTAAGTCGTTGACCAGCAGGGCTTTGTTAGCGAGTGATCTGATATTGATGAATCCGAGACATATGCGCTTTGTGTTGCTAGTAGGTTCGGGACGCTCAGCAATGCGAATAGGTTTAATCTCAATTACGTTACTACTTTTTGTAGTAACGTAATTGAGCTAAAGCTCCCCAAAAAAAGGTAAGTACTCTACATTATGTTATGAAAATGTTCATACTTTTTGTATACAATACATCTTTAAAGGGTTGTTTATCAGTATATAAAGAAATATTATTGATATGTAGTTCATACTGTTTGCAAAACAGTGTTATTTGTTGACGGCAACAATTGTGACCGGCGGTATAATACAGGGACTGTACGTTTTTTGTTTGGTATACCTTTTTTCTCTGTTTATCCCTATTTTATAGATTTACCTTATGTGAAGTACTAGACCTACTTGACCTTAATGAGCCAAGGGAGGCAATTTGTAATATTGCAATAGTCCCCAAGCCAGAAAAAGATGCTATCGAGAGTGATTGTGATAGCGATGCGTCCGACATGGAATTCACTGGTGAAACAGGTCATCTGCCAGCAAGGCTCTTGAATTCCACTACAGCCTTATTTGTATTAGAAGACACTGAACCAGTAGATGACGAACCACAACTACGCATAACGAGAAGCATGACCAAGAACTTAGTCGAAGCTCCTCAAGCAACTCCTAGTACTGCCCCTACTGCTTCATCATCTTTGACTGGTGCTGCCCCTACTAGTACATCATCTATTAATGGCACTTCCTCTACTACTACATCATCTTTGAATGGTGCTGCCTCTACTACAACAGCACCTTTAAATGGTGCCACCCCCACCACAACAACATCTTTACATGGTGCCACCCCAGCAGAACCGACATGTGTTCCGCTGCTGAACAGATAAAATAAAACCAGAGAATTCAAAAAATCAAGAAAAGCAGCTGATACCAATCTTCCTGATTACGTTGTGTACGAGCCAGCAACAGCGCAGTGTGTTACAGCAACAAATCCAGACCCACTTGATGTCTTTTTGATGATGTACCCACCATCGCTGAGAGAAATTACCATTGAAATGTCGAACCTTTACTCGGTTCAGACCAAGGGCAAGCCGCTCAATTTGGACATGAATGAGCTGCTCACATTCTACGGTGTGCTACTTACTTCCGGGTACAGCACTGTACCACGACGACACCTGCATTGGTCACTAGATGATGATGTTCACACTACCAGCATCTCAAATGCCATGCGCAGGAATCGATTTGATGAAATCATGGCCTCTATTCATGTTGTCGACAACACAAATGCAACTGATGACCCGTTTTTCAAAGTCAGGCCAATCTTCAGGGAACTGAACAACTCCTATAAGATCCTGCCATTCAGTGAATGGTTATCAGTTGACGAGAGTATGATTCCCTACTATGGGTGCCATGGTTACAAGCAATTCATAAGAGGGAAACCCATCCGTTACGGATTTAAGCTTTGGAGCCTTGCCTCTTCAAATGGATACCTTTACCACATGGAGCCATATGCTGGTGCCCATACCCTCCTCCCGGAGACTGGACTGGGTCAGGGACCCAGTGTGGTGCTAGGTCTAGCAGAGCAAGCTGGGGTTCCTGCAGGCTGCAAGTTCACACATGATAACCTTTTCACGTCATTGTCACTAATTGATGAAATGACCAAGCGCGGTTATGGCTGTTCAGGGACCATGCGGCAAAATCGCCTGTTTGACGTTCCATTCAAATCTGTGAAGGAATTCGAGAAAATGCCACGAGGATCCATAGAAGTACTGGTCCAAGGAGAAAAACTTCTCACCAGATGGAAGGATAACAGTGTCGTTACTGTGGCAACAAATATCGAAAACCAATACACTGAAGCACCAGTCAGAAGATGGAACAAGGAAAAAAAGACTTTTGATCATCTCCAACAGCCACAAACCATCCAGTCGTATAATAAGCGAATGGGAGGAGTGGATCTCCATGATGTTCAGGTGTCCTGCTACCACAACACCATCAGATCCAAGAAATGGTGGTGGCCCATTTACTCATGGACGCTCAACTCTGCCCTAGTTAACAGCTGGCTGTTCTACAGGGATCAAATAAATGATGATTATGACGTTCTACGCTTTCAGTGCATTGTTGCACAGAGTCTTCTGCAAAGATTTGGAACCAAACCAAAAGGTCATGGAAGGCCCTCCTCACTGTCAGCCACTGTGGTTGATTCAGCCAGGTTGGATGGCGCAGCCCACTGGCCAATCAACACAGGTAATCACTTTATCAGATGCAGTGTTTGTAATGGTCACTCAGCATATCATTGTATGAGAGTGCCAGGCCACTTGTATATAGAATCCTTCAAGAAATGAGTTCTTAAAAATCTCCGTACATAAGAGAGTGGAAAACCTTTGGGAAATATTTATTTGTTTATCTTTCCACAGAGAAGCGGTTTTCCAGATGTCTTGTATGTGATGGTCGCACAACATACGCTTGTGAAAAGTGTGCCAGGCCACTACATATAGAATGTTTCAAGAAATTCCATCAGTGCTAAATTAGCACACTACCAACATGCCACCAACGCACAAACAGTACACTGCCAACACTTTATCAGCACACTATAACAACACATTAGCACACTTCTAACACACTAAACACACCATTACCACAACACTACTACTCTGCCACTGCTCTACCACCACACTACCAATATACTACCAAAACACTATCAACACAGGAGAAGTAGCAGCAAAAGCCTTGAAAATTGTCCAGTTTTTGTTTTAGTTTTTGATGGTTCAGTCCTTTGAGATGCTATAAGTAATGGGTCATACTGGATGAATTAATTTTAGATGAAGTATATGCTACTTATGCTACTTTTAAAATTGCATGCATTGTTTAATGTGTGTTTTAAAAATATTTTAAAAATTGTTAAAATTACATTTTTACTTAAAAATACATTTTTATTTATTTCTGACAAGTTATTTTGAGTGTACAAACAGTGGGCCCTTTGTAAAACCTTCCTTATTATGAAGGGTAAATATTCAATTTTTTTTTTTTTTGATCTAAAATGCTCTTGTTAAGTAAATCTATTAGCATTTTTTAAGTGTTCAAAAATAAATATGAGTTTTGGAAAAGCCTTTAGTATTTGTTTACAAGATGTGACTGAAGATCCCTATGTTCATTCTCCTCTATATTGTATTTATCATTTACTACATAGAGTCCCTGTGTTATACCACTGGTCACAATTGTTGCCAGAAATAAAACACCCCTTTTCACATACTTGTCCTTGATTTTTTTTTTAAATTAAGATTGATTGTTTGTTAGTGATACAAATAGAATACAAATTCTGTATGGACATGTCTGGGAACAATTTGGGAACAAATGTGTTACAGGGGGTTGACATGAGTACAGTTTTGGGCATGCTTTGTTAAGCAAAATAATGAGGGGAGGGCAAACAGTTGTAATGCATAAAGCAACAAAATGTATTTAAGCTTAACATCACATAAAAAAAATAGTATTACAAAGCCTCTTATCATTGGCTTATGAATAAGCCTAAGCCGGTGATAAGTGTTTCTCATTACACATCATAAATGCATCTCATGCAAACAGAATACATAGTTACCCACATCTTACTGGCCAAAAGAAGATTGCATTAATTATGATAATGAGCTAGGGATTGATAAATACAAGAGTCAAGTTACTGCTCAGTGGGACAGAGATCGAGGATTCATCATAGATGCATTAACTATCTTCAGGGCTAACAGGTATGGTATGAAAGAATATGGATTGCTAAAAAAAAACCCGAATAATCACATTCTTCCATAAAACATATTGTTGCAATTGCATTGCTGAAAGAAATATTATTGTAAATGTGATTGAATGTATCTCTGTATTAATGATTCACTTAAAATGGAAAACCTTATTTAGCAGGACAGCAGGAGCCAGAAGGCATGGAACCTGAATTCATTTTCAACAGGACTGATGTTAAGGACATACATCTCTGTTATGAATCAGAAAATGTATCTTGCATAATGGAAATCACCCCTTCAATAATACGTGTGTTGTTATATCTTTTCCTTGGCTCATTATCTGTTCTCACAATGTGTGGAAACCTTCTCATAATAATTTCCATCATTTACTTCAAACAGCTCCACACTCCAGCTAACTACCTCATCCTCTCTCTGGCTGTGGCTGACCTCCTTGTTGGGGCTTTAGTCTTACCTTTCATCATAGCAGCCTCTGTAAGCTCATGTTGGCATCTTGCAGATTTAATTTGTAACATAGGACGCAGCCTTGATGTTTCACTATCTTCATCTTCTATTCTGAACTTATGTTTTATTTCTATTGACAGATATTATGCAGTGTGTCAGCCTCTGAGGTATAGAACTAAAATGAATTCTCATGCTGCTGTGATCATGATCGTGGTGAGCTGGGGTGTTTCTGCCCTAGTTGGAATTGGGGTGATAATTATGGGACTTAATGAAGGAAAATGTGAAGGAAAGTGTTTTTCATTTCACATGCCAATTTCAAGCATTACCGCATGTATTCTCTCATTTTACCTCCCAGCAATCATAATGCTTAGTATCTACCTAAAGATTTTCCTGGTGGCACAGAGACAGGCACGTAGCATCAAGAACACAAACTGTCAGAGCATAAAGTCTGGAGCATCTGTCAGTAAGATGGAGAGAAAGGCCACAAAAACTTTGGCGATTGTTATGGGAGTTTTTCTGATCTGTTGGACTCCTTTCGTTACTGGTATGACCTTAAATCCGTTAATTAATTATTTAATTCCAATATCTGTGATTGAAACATTTACTTTGCTTGGATGGTCAAATTCAATGCTCAATCCATTTGTTTATGCATTCTTTTACAGCTGGTTCCGGGCGGCTTTCAGAATGATCATTTCTGGCAAAATATTTCAAGGTCGTTTTGCAAACTCAAAACTGTTTTGACTGATTGACTGGAGTGCTTAAGTATGTACTTTCAGGCAACAGTTAACTATACGCATATTGATAGTTGGTGCTGGGTTAAGTGCTGAACATCAGTTAAGAAGTGGAACCCACACACCGAAATATTATTGAACTCTTTATTTCATGACAACGTTTCCATCCATGATGGATCGAATTACATTTTTTAAATTTGACCTAACGAAGATCCATCATGGATCGAAACGTCATGAAATAAAGAGTTAAATAATTCTCAGTGCTTAAGTACTAACATGCCAATAATTATGCTTGGTACAATAGATAAAATGTATTTCCACCCTATCTCATGTATATTTATTCAATTTATTACTGTACTCTACATATAAATGTTACATTTACATGCATGGAATAACCCAGCTATTGGCCATATTCCAGTTCTAATCTTATTCAGGTTAATCTTATTACATCATCCTTTGATACTCAGTGATTCAGTATCCCAGTTGCAACGAATAAACCAGTTAACAGAATATTACCGTCCACAGATACAATTGTCTGCCAGCAAAACATTATGAAACATGTGGCCCTCAGCTGCTCACTTTGACTGAGCAGTAAGTTACTTCTCATACAGGGAAAATACATCACCACCCCCATAGTAATAGTAAAAGCTATACTGCTCACCATCATGCTTTTTGTTGAAATCAAAAAAGTATCCAAAACATTGTGCGAGTCAGAGTTTGTGCGACAAATGACAAACACCACAAGCAAAGTCAGTAAAATGTTCACATGGTAACCCTTTTGATACCTGAGTAAGCCAGGCATCTTTACTGGGTTTCTCATAATTTGAGTACATTACTCTGTAGGATGAAGTATGGGATGTTTTCTCTTGTATTTGTTGTATCTTGTTGTTGATCAGATACTCATTGTAATCTTGACATAATCTGACTTTCTCTTCTATTAGTTAGACTCAGTTGCATCTCTCATTTAATATTTTGATTGTTTGGCATAGTTATATATGTTCATTTGATATTGTCATGAAATGTTAAATGTTTTCATTAAATATATATGGTTATAATATCTGTGTGACTCTCATCCCTGATTTGTAAAGACTGTTTTTGTGTGATTTCCTGAAGTAACCTTTTGTGAAGCATAAAGAGCTTTCCCTCATGTCTTATTGACTGTAGTAAACCATTAGTATTATACTTGGAACACCATGGATGCATAATTGTCAGGGAGCCCTTAAGTAATGTTTCACACATACTTGTATAAGTCATTGGTAAGGCATGAAGAGCTGTCACTTTACAACAGGTAATGTGAAATGGGTTATTTAAGCGTTAACAAACATGAATTGGTGTCTACTAATCAGCAGGAAACCATTAATGAAGGATGGAGATCTTTTAAAGGGGGTTGACATGAGTACAGTTTTGGGCATGCTTTGTTAAGCAAAATAATGAGGGGAGGGCAAACAGCTGTAATGCATAAAGCAACAAAATGTATTTAAGCTTAACATCACATAAAAAAAATAGTATTACAAAGCCTCTTATCATTGGCTTATGAATAAGCCTAAGCCGGTGATAAGTGTTTCTCATTACACATCATAAATGTAGCTCATGCAAACAGAATACATAGTTACCCACATCTTACTGGCCAAAAGAAGATTGCATTAATTATGATAATGAGCTAGGGATTGATAAATACAAGAGTCAAGTTACTGCTCAGTGGGACAGAGATCAAGGATTCATCATAGATGCATTAACTATCTTCAGGGTTAACAGGTATGGTATGAAAGAATATGGATTGCTAAAAAAACAAACCGAATAATCACATTCTTCCATAAAACATATTGTTGCAATTGCATTGCTGAAAGAAATATTATTGTAAATGTGATTGAATGTATCTCTGTATTAATGATTCACTTAAAATGGAAAACCTTATTTAGCAGGACAGCAGGAGCGAGAAGGCATGGAACCTGAATTAATTTTCAACAGGACTGATGTTAAGGACATACATCTCTGTTATGAATCAGAAAATGTATCTTGCATAATGGAAATCACCCCTTCAACAATACGTGTGTTGTTATACGTTTTCCTTGGCTCATTATCTGTTCTCACAATGTGTGGAAACCTTCTCATAATAATCTCCATCATTTACTTCAAACAGCTCCACACTCCAGCTAACTACCTCATCCTCTCTCTGGCTGTGGCTGACCTCCTTGTTGGGGCTTTAGTCTTACCTTTCATCATAGCAGCCTCTGTAAGCTCATGTTGGCATCTTGCAGATTTAATTTGTAACATAGGACACAGCCTTGATGTTTCACTATCTTCATCTTCTATTCTGAACTTATGTTTTATTTCTATTGACAGATATTATGCAGTGTGTCAGCCTCTGAGGTATAGAACTAAAATGAATTCTCATGCTGTTGTGATCATGATCGTGGTGAGCTGGGGTGTTTCTGTCCTAGTTGGAATTGGAATCATAATTATGGGACTTAATGAAGGAAAATGTGAAGGACGATGTTTTTCATTTCACATGCCAATTTCAAGCATTACCGCATGTATTCTCTCATTTTACCTCCCAGCAATCATAATGCTTAGTATCTACCTAAAGATTTTCCTGGTGGCACAGAGACAGGCACGTAGCATCAAGAACACAAACTGTCAGGGCATAAAGTCTGGAGCATCTGTCACTAAGATGGAGAGAAAGGCCACAAAAACTTTGGCGATTGTTATGGGAGTTTTTCTGATCTGTTGGACTCCTTTCTTTACTGGTATGACCTTAAATCCGTTAATTAATTATTTAATTCCAATATCTGTGATTGAAACATTTACTTTGCTTGGATGGTCAAATTCAATGCTCAATCCATTTGTTTATGCATTCTTTTACAGCTGGTTTCGGGCGGCTTTCAGAATGATCATTTCTGGCAAAATATTTCAAGGTCGTTTTGCAAACTCAAAATTGTTTTGACTGATTGACTGGAGTGCTTAAGTATGTACTTTCAGGCAACAGTTAACTATACGCATATCGACAGTGGGTGCTGCGTTAAGTGCTGAACAACGTTTCCATCCATGATGGATCGAATTGCATTTTTTTAATTTGACCTAACGAAGATCCATCATGGATCGAAACGTTGTCATGAAATAAAGAGTTAAATAATTCTCAGTGCTTAAGTACTAACATGCCAATAATTATGCTTGGTACAATAGATAAAATGTATTTCCACCCTATCTCATGTATATTTATTAAATGTATTACTGTACTCTACATATAAATGTTACATTTACATGCATGGAATAACCCAGCTATTGGCCATATTCCAGTTCTAATCTTATTCAGGTTAAGTTTATTACATCATCCTTTGATACTCAGTGATTCAGTATCCCAGTTGCAACGAATAAACCAGTTAACAGAATATTACCGTCCACAGATACAATTGTCTGCCAGCAAAACATTATGAAACATGTGGCCCTCAGCTGCTCACTTTGACTGAGCAGTAAGTTACTTCTCATACAGGGAAAATACATCACCACCCCCATAGTAATAGTAAAAGCTATACTGCTCACCATCATGCTTTTTGTTGAAATCAAAAAAGTATCCAAAACATTGTGCGAGTCAGAGTTTGTGCGACAAATGACAAACACCACAAGCAAAGTCAGTAAAATGTTCACATGGTAACCCTTTTGATACCTGAGTAAGCCAGGCATCTTTACTGGGTTTCTCATAATTTGAGTACATTACTCTGTAGGATGAAGTATGGGATGTTTTCTCTTGTATTTGTTGTATCTTGTTGTTGATCAGATACTCATTGTAATCTTGACATAATTTGACTTTCTCTTCTATTAGTTAGACTCAGTTGCATCTCTCATTTAATATTTTGATTGTTTGGCATAGTTATATATGTTCATTTGATATTGTCATGAAATGTTAAATGTTTTCATTAAATATATATGGTTATAATATCTGTGTGACTCTCATCCCTGATTTGTAAAGACTGTTTTTGTGTGATTTCCTGAAGTAACCTTTTGTGAAGCATAAAGAGCTTTCCCTCATGTCTTATTGACTGTAGTAAACCATTAGTATTATACTTGGAACACCATGGATGCATAATTGTCAGGGAGCCCTTAAGTAATGTTTCACACATACTTGTATAAGTCATTGGTAAGGCATGAAGAGCTGTCACTTTACAACAGGTAATGTGAAATGGGTTATTTAAGCGTTAACAAACATGAATTGGTGTTTACTAATCAGCAGGAAACCATTAATGAAGGATGGAGATCTTTTAAAGGGGGTTGACATGAGTACAGTTTTGGGCATGCTTTGTTAAGCAAAATAATGAGGGGAGGGCAAACAGCTGTAATGCATAAAGCAACAAAATGTATTTAAGCTTAACATCACATAAAAAAAATAGTATTACAAAGCCTCTTATCACTGGCTTATGAATAAGCCTAAGCCGGTGATAAGTGTTTCTCATTACACATCATAAATGTATCTCATGCAAACAGAATACATAGTTACCCACATCTTACTGGCCAAAAGAAGATTGCATTAATTATGATAATGAGCTAGGGATTGATAAATACAAGAGTCAAGTTACTGCTCAGTGGGACAGAGATCAAGGATTCATCATAGATGCATTAACTATCTTCAGGGTTAACAGGTATGGTATGAAAGAATATGGATTGCTAAAAAAACAAACCGAATAATCACATTCTTCCATAAAACATATTGTTGCAATTGCATTGCTGAAAGAAATATTATTGTAAATGTGATTGAATGTATCTCTGTATTAATGATTCACTTAAAATGGAAAACCTTATTTAGCAGGACAGCAGGAGCGAGAAGGCATGGAACCTGAATTAATTTTCAACAGGACTGATGTTAAGGACATACATCTCTGTTATGAATCAGAAAATGTATCTTGCATAATGGAAATCACCCCTTCAACAATACGTGTGTTGTTATACGTTTTCCTTGGCTCATTATCTGTTCTCACAATGTGTGGAAACCTTCTCATAATAATTTCCATCATTTACTTCAAACAGCTCCACACTCCAGCTAACTACCTCATCCTCTCTCTGGCTGTGGCTGACCTCCTTGTTGGGGCTTTAGTCTTACCTTTCATCATAGCAGCCTCTGTAAGCTCATGTTGGTATCTTGCAGATTTAATTTGTAACATAGGACACAGCCTTGATGTTTCACTATCTTCATCTTCTATTCTGAACTTATGTTTTATTTCTATTGACAGATATTATGCAGTGTGTCAGCCTCTGAGGTATAGAACTAAAATGAATTATCATGCTGCTGTGATCATGATCGTGGTGAGCTGGGGTGTTTCTGCCCTAGTTGGAATTGGAATCATAATTATGGGACTTAATGAAGGAAAATGTAAAGGAAAGTGTTTTTCATTTCACATTCCACTTTCAAGCATTACCGCATGTATTCTCTCATTTTACCTCCCAGCAATCATAATGCTCAGTATCTACCTAAAGATTTTCCTGGTGGCACAGAGACAGGCACGTAGCATCCAGAACACAAACTGTCAGAGCATAAAGTCTGGAGCATCTGTCAGTAAGATGGAGAGAAAGGCCACAAAAACTTTGGCGATTGTTATGGGAGTTTTTCTGATCTGTTGGACTCCTTTCGTTACTGCTACGACCTTAAATCCGTTAATTAATTATTTTATTCCAATATCTGTGATTGAAACATTTACTTTGCTTGGATTGTCAAATTCAATGCTCAATCCATTTGTTTATGCATTCTTTTACAGCTGGTTCCGGGCGGCTTTCAGAATGATAATTTCTGGCAAAATATTTCAAGGTCGTTTTGCAAACTCAAAACTGTTTTGACTGATTGACTGGAGTGCTTAAGTAGACTACTAACGTCAATAATTATGTTTGGCACAATACCTTTATTACCACTTAATCTCATGTATATTTATTCTAATTATTACTCTACACACAAAGGCTACATTTACATGCACAATGTAACCCAGCTATTGGCCATATTCCAGTTCTAATCTTATTCAGGATAAGCTGTTCACGTGATCCTTTGATACTCTGTGACTGAGTATCCATGTTGTCATGAATAAATCATTTAACAGAATATTCCCATCCACAGTCTGACAGCAAAACAGTATGAAACATGCGGCCCTCAGCTGCTCACTTTGAATGAGTACTAAGTTACTTCCAATGTAGGGGAAAGAAATCATGATCCCCATAGTAATAGTAAAATTACCATCATGTTATTTGTTGACATCAAAATGTACCCAAAACATTGTGCGAGTCTGAGTTTGTGCAGATGGCAAAAACCACAAGTGAAGTCAGTAAAATGTTTACATAGTAACCCTTTTAATATCTGAGTAAGCCAGGCATCTTAACCATGTTTCTCATAACCGGAGTATGAGCTTTTCCGGGTTATTCTAACCGAGTTGTAACATTTTATTGTGTCAACCCAAAACAGGGTTACTTGAGTCACCAGAATATTAATCTCAATGCATGTAAACGTTGCCATATATAGATCACTTGAGGACTTTGTCCACAAACAATAGCCTGTGTAGTTAAGCTACGCAATGTACATACATGAATTAAAAAACATAACAGAAAAAAATTGTGTAAAATAATGTTGGCTACTGGAAAAATATTTTTAGGAAGGAATTCACAGGACCAAAAAACGAGGTAACAGTATGCGGTGTCAGAATAACTGTAACTATAAGCTGTATATTAGTATTCTTATTGAAATGGCATAAATCTGTAGGCATCATGTACAGCTGCTTTTGGTCATTGTGGAATTCTAATAAATTTTTGAATGGAAACATCAAGTGACTCACTACTACTCACTACTCCTCTGTTTGCAAATGGTCGAATGTCAGAGAAGAAATATAGCATGCGTTGAAACAAAGAGCATGTAAACAAAATACTTGAATTGCCAGTTTGATGATGGTGAAAATATTCACTATTGAACACTAAAGAGAAATATATTAATTTACTAAAAAATAAATATACCAATTACAATGCAATAACCAGGCATTTGGTGCATCATATATTTAAATGGACAGTTCTGTTTTGGGGGGATTCAGCTGTGTTATTGGTCTTCCTCAAAGTCTGACATGATTAGCCTATGGCCATTTTTGGTTGCAGAGACCAATGGCTATGTGGCTAGCTAGATAGCCCCTGAAAGTTATGAGATAACAAACAACACTCTCGTGAGAAGAAAGCGGTGTAACGACGGGTCGCCGTTACTGGTTCCCTAGTGAATAGTAAATACTATTGCTAGATGAAATAGGTTAATTGATGCACAGATTTGCAGATATTGGTACACAGGTTAAATAAACACACATGTGGTATGGTAATAAATGTACTTATTTATTGATTGTTTGTATATTGCAGCTCGCATGAGTCACGTGTTTCACAGCAGGGCCGCTGGGCTGTTCCGCCTCGTCGTTGGCCCGTGAACATAAAATAAGGCGCATTGATTTGCAATTCAATTGTAGCGAGATATTTGAGGAGTATAATGTGACTCATGCGATGCTAAATAACAGTACAATGAAATGTATTGTCATGCACAAACTTACCTCTGCCTGTTCTCCTTCTCCCAGGGTGTTTGGGCAAAGGAATTCCCCGGGGACCCGTGCACCTATTATTAGTTCCGGGAGGGTTACAGCAAGCGGGAAAGGGGTAGAGGGGAGTTTGTTGTACTGTTTGAATGTATTTATTGATGTAGGTTATTTATTGGTATTTTTCGTATCTATTTTTGGGTATGTAAATATTTATTATAAATGTAAATATTTGTGGTAATAGTTTTATGTAAATATTTATTGTCATTCATGTGTGTAGATATTTATGTGGGTTTACGTATCCCTGTGAATGGTATGTGCCAGCTCATTAGTAGAGCCAACACCCTTTATAAGGCAGGTAGTCTGTATGTGTCTGGTGGGCTGGAAGTTGTATGCTGGCAGGTGTTGGGCAAGTGTGTTATTCACGGTGCAAGAAAAATAAATGTTTCTTGTTGGAACGCCAACCTGGTTTGATGCTCCCCTCATCTGCCTCCTTGACCACTCGGGCAAACCTTACAAATGGTGTCAGAAGTAAAGGCTTGACAGCACACTGAGGAGAGCACAATGACCAGAGGTAAGAAGACAGAGCACCATGAGGAGCGAGATGACGAGGAACCAGGTACTTCAACTGACCAGCAGGGGGCCGCAGCAGCCAGCAATCCCGATAAGCTGGAGGAATTGGCAAGCCTGGTGAAGTCGTTGGCCCGCTCCCAAGCATGCAGAGATCAACAGATGGAGAAAGAGTCCACGCGCCAAGAGCAGAGATGGAGAAGCATGCAGCACCAGTTCCTCCAGATTCAAGCGCAAGTGAAAGGACTGAGAGAAGAACATGAGTATAGAACCGAGCGCCGTGACGGTGATGATGATGACGACAGGGAAGACCTGGGGGTGATGGCCAGCCAAGCCAGCCAGCAGAGTGAGCCACCACCACCACCGAGGGCACCACACATCCACAGAGGCCCCAAGTTGATTCCACTCTCCCCTGATGATGACATCGAACACTATTTGACAACGGTTGAAAGAATGGCCATTGTCTGCTGTTGGCCAAAAGAGGAGTGGGCTATTCACCTTGTTCCCCTGCTCACAGGTAAGGCACGCAGTGCCAATGTTCTCATGAACATTTCTGATGCTGAAGACTATGAAAAGGTCAAAGAGGCTATTCTAGCTAAATATGAGATCACAGCAGACACCTACAGGGGAAGGTTTCATTCACTGGTCATTAATCAGGGTGAAACCCCACATGAACTGTATGTATGGTTGAAGGACACATTTAACAAATGGGTCAAACCAGAGAACGCCACGGTGAAAGACATTTCTGAGCTGCTGATTCTGGAGCAGTTTTTGAGGATGGTGGACCCGGAGCTGGAGGTCTGGATCCGTGAACGTGACCCGAAGTCTGCAGAAGACGCCGTCCGGCTTGCAGAGGTTTTCTTGTCCGCCAGAATCGGAAGCAGAAGAACCACCTTTGGCCATGACAGCTACTTCACCGGACGCAGTAAGTCCATTGGGGGTGAAAGGGGTGGTCAAGCTCAGGTTAGACCTCAGTCCAGTGCCAGGCAGTTCTCTCCCAGTAAACCCAACACCAGTAGAAAGTCCTTCTCCAGCTCTAAGCAAGACACACGCTGCTATCAGTGTAATGAGATGGGTCACACTCAGTACACATGCCCTGCAACCAGACAGAGTAAGCCTTCCCTGTTGTGTTCAGTCCCCAGACCCACTCACACAGTTCCTGTTCAGGAAGAGGTGCACACTGTACCAGTGTTAGTCAATGGTCAGCGTGAGGAGGCCCTCTTAGACACTGGCAGTTTTCAGTCTGTGGTTCTGTCCAGCATAGTTCCGAGAGAACTGTGGAGTGAGACCACCACGGCCAACATTGGTTGTGTTCATGGTGATGAGAAAGTGTACCCCACAGCTGAGGTTTATCTTACTGTAGGTGGTCAGACTTATCTCCTGTCAGTAGCTTTAGTGCCCAGACTGCCATATCCAGTCCTCCTTGGCAATGATGTCCCCACACTGCTAGACTTGATACAGCAGGCAAAAGGTAATGACCAGGTTACCAGTGAGGGAAATGTAGAGGGCACTGTTGAGGCACCAGTTGAGGTTGAGCAGCAGCAGCAGCAAGATCCTCAACCTGCAGTTACAACATGTAACATGGTCACAACTAGGGCTCAGAAGGCAAGAAATACTCTTGAGGAGTTACCTTTTTACCGTGCTGAGGTGGAGGTAGGTTCAGTCAAGCAGCCAAAGTCCAGAGCTCAGAGAAGGAGAGAAAAGGTTTTGGCTACGGCCAGGAAACAGTGTGAGGCAGCAGCAAAGCCCAGCCAGCCTTTAGACTTTCACATCCCCTTCGACATAGCAGCACTGCAGCAAGCCGATCCAACTCTAAAACCCTGGTTTGACAAGGTCTCAGAGGTTGAGGGTGAGAAGCAGGGCAAAGTAGACTGTGTAGCTGATGCTAGCTATGTGCTTAAGAATGGTATTCTCTACTAGCGTCAGGGAAAGGTTGAAGCCTTAGCTTTGCCACAGAGCCTTACACAGAAGGTCATGGAGCTAGGTCACTCTATCCCCTGGGCAGGCCACCTAGCATTCCAAAAATCCCTCAACAGAATTGCCAGTAGGTTTGTTTGGCCAGGCATGTATACCCATGTTAAGGATTTTTGTGCTTCCTGTGAAACATGTCAGCTAACTTCACCTAGGGGAGTAGCCCGTGCCCAGCTTCAGCCGTTGCCAGTCATTGACACCCCATTTGACAGGATAGGCATGGATGCAGTGGGGCCCCTTGAGAGAAGTTCCTCAGGAAATCGGTACATATTGGTAATTTGTGATTATGCCACCCGTTACCCAGAAGATTTCCCACTCAGATCTGTTAAGGCCAGACAGGTTGCCAATTGTCTTTTGCAACTGTTTTCAAGGGTAGGCATACCTAGAGAGGTCCTCACAGACTGTGGGACAAACTTCCTGTCCAAACTGCTGCAGCAAGTGTATCAGCTGTTAGGAGTCAGGGGCATTAAGACCACCCCATACCACCCCCAGACGGACGGGCTGGTGGAAAGGTTCAATCAGACTCTCAAGAACATGCTGCGGAAGTTTGTTTCCCACACAGGTTCTGATTGGGACCAATGGCTGCCATACCTGCTGTTTGCATACCGTGAGGTGCCACAGGCCTCAACAGGATTCTCTCCCTTCAAGCCTCTCTATGGTCGCCAGGTGAGGGGGCCACTGGACCTACTGAAGGAGCACTGGGAGAATCCAGTTGCAGAGCAGGAGAATGTGGTTGCCTATGTGGTTAAAATGAGAGAGAGACTTGAACAGATGACGGCTCTTGCTCAGGAGCACATGAAGACTGCGCAAGCCAACCAGAAGACCTGGTATGACAGAAAGGCCAGGGACAGGACTTTTCATCCAGGCCAGCAGGTGCTGCTGCTACTCCCAACCAGTGACAGTAAGCTGTTGGCCCAGTGGCAAGGGCCTTACCAAATCAGCAAGCGCCTGGGTAAGGTAACCTATGAACTGTACATGCCGGACAAATTGAAAATACATCAGTGTTTTCATGTTAACCTGTTGAAGGAGTTTCAGGTGCCTTCACGGCCAATCCAGCAGCCTGTCCAGCAGAAGCTCCTCATCCGTGCCCTTGACGGGGAGGAAGAGCAGTTGTTCCCCACCAACATCTCCGAGCCCAGTTTACTGGATGTGTCCCATCTCCAGCCTGTCCAGCAGGGGGAGATAAGGGCATTGCTGGATCCAGAGCTTTTCCAAGAAAAACCTGGCTTCACAACTCTGGTCCAGCACAAGGTCCATCTAAAGGAAGATGCCACTCCCCGCCGGAAGTGCTACAGGATCCCTGAACGTCTGGTGCCAAAGCTCAAGAAAGAGATTGAGTTGATGTTGCAGCTGGGGATAATTGAAACTTCAACCAGTGAGTGGTGCAGTCCCATCATGTTGGTCCCCAAAAAGGATGGTTCGCTGAGGTTCTGCATTGATTTCAGGTACCTTAATGCAGTCTCGAAGTTTGACTGCTACCCAATGCCCCGCATCGATGAGTTGCTGGAGAGAGTGGGGAGGTCCACATTCATCACCACGCTTGACCTGAGCAAGGGGTACTGGCAGCTGGCCCTGGCACCTGAGGCCAAGGAGCTGACAGCATTCAGAACACCCTATGGCATGTATCAGTTCAAGGTGATGCCGTTTGGTCTCCAGGGGGTGCCAGCAACTTTCCAACGGCTCATGGACCATGTGTTGAGGGAGGTGCCGCAGTTTGCAGCCGCCTACTTGGATGATGTCGTCATTTTCAGCCAGACCTGGGAGGAACATGTTGCTCATCTTCGGCAGGTCCTCCACCTGATCAAGACAGCTGGGCTTACCATCAACCCACACAAGTGTGCTTTTGCACAGAGACAGGTGGTGTATCTGGGCCATGTCGTCGGACATGGGCAAGCCTCAAGTGGGGAAGGTGGATGCCATCCACTCGTATCCTGTGCCCACGACCAAGAGGAAGGTGTGTGCCTTTCTGGGGCTGGTGGGATGGTACAGCAAGTTCATCCCCCACTGCTCTGACAAGGCAGCCGTCCTCACTGATCTCACCAAGGCCTCAGCTCCAAACAAAGTGGAATGAAGAGTGTGGCAGAGCCTTTAAGGATCTCAAGAGTGCCATCACAAGTGAGTCTGTTCTCCACAGTCCTGACTTCTCCCAACCATTTACACTGCAGACGGATGCCTCTGGTGTCGGCATTGGAGCAGTGCTTCTACAGGAGACGGAGGGGGAGAGACGTCCACTGCTGTTCCTGAGCCGCAAGCTCCTGGACCGGGAGACGAGATACTCCACAGTGGAGAAGGAGTGCCTGGCCATGAAATGGGCCATTGAGTCACAAGTACTACTTGTTGGGACCTCACTTCTTCCTTGAGACAGATCATCGGGCTCTGCAGTGGCTGAACAGGATGAAGAACTCCAACACACGTCTCACAGGATGGTACCTGTCCCTGCAACCCTATGACTTCACTGTCCAGTGCCGTGCAGGGAAAGCCAACCTGGTGGCAGACTATCTCTCCCGGGTACATACAAAATTGAGGTACTGTACTCTTGGGAGAGGGGGGGAGGAAATGTAACGACGGGTCGCCGTTACTGGTTCCCTAGTGAATAGTAAATAGGTTAATTGATGCACAGATTTGCAGATATTGGTACACAGGTTAAATAAACACACATGTGGTATGGTAATAAATGTAGTTGATGTAGGTTATTTATTGGTATTTTTCGTATCTATTTTTGGGTATGTAAATATTTATTATAAATGTAAATATTTGTGGTAATAGTTTTATGTAAATATTTATTGTCATTCATGTGTGTAGATATTTATGTGGGTTTACGTATCCCTGTGAATGGTATGCGCCAGCTCATTAGTAGAGCCAACACCCTTTATAAGGCAGGTAGTCTGTATGTGTCTGGTGGGCTGGAAGGTGTATGCTGGCAGGTGTTGGGCAAGTGTGTTATTCACGGTGCAAGAAAAATAAATGTTTCTTGTTGGAACGCCAACCTGGTTTGATGCTCCCCTCATCTGCCTCCTTGACCGCTCGGGCAAACCTTACACGGAGGCAGAACCTAATGACATGTTCAAGACAACTGGGAAACTTCCGAATTTCCTAGCTTCCACCGCAAAGCGTTCAAGTGGCTGAGGTGGGAACCATGGAAGTATAACATTAGTAGAAAAGTGAGCTTAGAGAAGTGTCCCAAATTTCTCAATAGATTTTTCCTATTTGGAAGACGGAAGTGTCCCATTTCCCAGTTGTCTTGAATGTACCATAAAAGAAGTCTGGCTGGGAATGAGAAAGTTGTTATAATCTAATTTCTTTATTATTAGTCAAATGAATGACTTTAGAAATATTGTAATACACCTTACTGGATAAACAGAGTAGCAAAATGTGGCCACTACCTTTGATAGACCGATATGGTCCAGTGCCAGAAGCCTTGAATGATCACACACCGCCACAAGAAATAAATGCACAAAGTCCTATTAGAGTACCCATGGCCACCTGAAAGTGGCCATGGGTACTCTAATAGGACTCTACAGGGAGGGTCACTGATATTATTGTTGTACATATATACTGTATAGGGTGTCACTGCTATTGTTATATATATATATATACTTTGCCTTACTACTTTGGTGGGCATTTTTGTACTCCAGTGCAGAGATGCCAACCTCAAATGATCAGAAAGTGTAGTAAGAGGTCTGCAAATGTGTAGCTGGTCAGCTTTGTTCCGGACCAGAATTTGACAACAAGCTTTAGAAAAGAGGTGAAAACAGCAACATAGCTGGCCCACATGTGTGGATATTGGTTTATATCATTATGTCTCAATGGAATCTGCACATAGCACACATTAGTTTCAGGATTGGTTACAAGGTCTGATTATTGCAGGTTTAAGCAAAAATAGGCATTGTCCTTGCGAGGCGCCATTTTCCGCTGTACTGCTGTTAGCAAGGAAGTTCTTTAGGTTGCTCTTTGCTCGGCTTTTCCAAGAGAAATCCACTCTGCACACGGAACACCGATACCCTAGATTTGATTATTTCTGGAAAAGTTTTGTTGTATTTGTCTATACATTCCTGGCAACTTTTGTTAGCATTTTCAAACAATTCAGCCGCCATCTCCTGATGGCTAAACTACAGAGGGTACGTTTCTGTTCCGTCCAATACGCAGCCATTTACTTCAGTGCAGCCTGCTGCATTGGTCGTGTAGGGAGCACGCTGAATAAATGTTGGAGATGAGGTTATCTATGGATATCCACTGAGAAGCCTTCTATTTGGCGTCAGTAAACCTACACTCTCAGAAGTGACATAAGTACTCCTATATGGTGCATTAATATTCCTTGCAGTACAACCCATAGGCAAAATGTAGATAGGTGCAACACAACGGGCAGACCACAGGCGGAGAACAGACCGGCGTAGTAGCTTAACATGCCGTGCTGCAACTGAGCCACAACAAGTTCAGATATGCAAGTGTTACAAATGCTGCACTCCCTACTTGTCAAATCACAACTGTCACTGATTGGTCAAGCTAGGACAGAAACAGTAGCCTACCATGACCCCCACCGACTGTATAAAAATAGGCACGTCAATCACTTTCACATCAGTGGATTTTTTTTTAAATGCAGTAGTTAAAGTGTGTGTCGTAGTAGAGTAGTTGATCGTGAAAATCATACAAACTACACAAAAAGTGTAGTGGTTGGCATCTCTGCTCTAGTTTATATATTTATTGTAGATTTTTCAATTTTTGTATTATACATGAAATCCGCTTGTTTGGGAATGTGGAGTTCAACTTTCCATCTTTATGCATTGTTCTGTACTCAGCTAATCATGTGACTGCATGGACTGATCATGTGTTTGAATCAATGATGGGTACTTAAGATGGCTTCATTCTATGTTGTTTTTTAAGTCTGAGTCTAAGTCACTGTGCTCGAAACGTCACTTCTCTGGTCCATTGAAAGAATTGAAGGGAGCCTTACAGTATGCAGACTGTTCTTCACTGATAAATTAGCCATCCCTTAAGCCCACAATTAATGATACAATTCAGTTTCTGAAATGATGAACAGGGTCAGCCGTCCCATTAGCCTATAGTTTTTGAAAACAAAATTATTGGGTGTAATTTTGTGAACTGCAGTAGGTGTAAACATAAGTGAAGGTCCAGGATAGAGTCAATAACGTGCTGATCAGTGTCAAGCAAAGTAATGAGGGGAGGGAAATTATTTGGAATGCACAAAGTAACAAAATGTATTCAAGCTTAATGCTTATCACATAAAATATCATGTTTTTAAACTGTGGAACCCATATCATTGGCTTATGCACTAAGCCTAAGCCACTGATAAGTGTTCCTCATTACTCATCATGAATTTATTTCATGCAAACAGAATACATAGTTACCTACATCTTACTGGACAAAAGAAGACTGCATTAATTATGCTAATGAGCAAGGGATTGATAAGTATGAGTGTCAAGTCCAGAGTTACTGCTCAGTGGGGCAGAGATCAAGGATTCACATCATCACCGATCCATAAGCCTTCTTCAGGGTTAACAGGGATGGTATGAAAAAATACAATTATAATCACTTTCTTCTAGAAAACAGATATTGTTGCAATTGTATAATCCTGCTAAAATAAATGTTATTGTAAATGTGATGTGAAAATGTGAGATTATCTCTGTATTCATGATTCATTTTAAACTGAAAACCTTACTTAGCAGGATAGCAGGAGCCAGAAGGCATGGAAACTGAATTCATTTTCAACAGGACTGATGTTGTTAAGGACATACATCTCTGTTATGAATCAGAAAATGTATCTTGCATAATGGTAATCACCCCTTCAACAATACGTGTGTTATTATATCTTTTCCTTGGTTCATTATCTGTTCTCACAATGTGTGGAAACCTTCTCATAATAATTTCCATCATTTACTTCAAACAGCTCCACACTCCAGCTAACTACCTCATCCTCTCTCTGGCTGTGGCTGACCTCCTTGTAGGGGCTTTAGTCTTACCTTTCATCATAGCAGCCTCTGTAAGCTCATGTTGGCATCTTGCAGATTTAATTTGTAACATAGGACGCAGCCTTGATGTTTCACTTTCTACATCTTCTATTCTGAACTTATGTTTTATTTCTATTGACAGATATTATGCAGTGTGTCAGCCTCTGAGGTATAGAACTAAAATGAATTCTCATGCTGCTGTGATCATGATCGTGGTGAGCTGGGGTGTTTCTGCCCTAGTTGGAATTGGCATCATAATTATGGGACTTAATGAAGGAAAATGTGAAGGAAGGTGTTTTTCATTTCACATTCCACTTTCAAGCATTACCGCATGTATTTTCTCATTTTACCTCCCAGCAATCATAATGCTCAGTATCTACCTAAAGATTTTCCTGGTGGCACAGAGACAGGCACGTAGCATCCAGAACACAAACTGTCAGAGCATAAAGTCTGGAGCATCTGTCACTAAGATGGAGAGAAAGGCCACAAAAACTTTGGCGATTGTTATGGGAGTTTTTCTGATCTGTTGGACTCCTTTCTTTACTGGTATGACCTTAAATCCGTTAATTAATTATTTAATTCCAATATCTGTGATTGAAACATTTACTTTGCTTGGATGGTCAAATTCAATGCTCAATCCATTTGTTTATGCATTCTTTTACAGCTGGTTCCGGGCGGCTTTCAGAATGATCATTTCTGGCAAAATATTTCAAGGTCGTTTTGCAAACTCAAAATTGTTTTAACTGATTGACTGGAGTGCTTAAGTATGTACTTTCAGGCAACAATTAACTATACGCATATCGACAGTGGATGCTGCGTTAAGTGCTGAACATCAGTTGAGAAGTGGAACCCACACACCGAAATATTATTGAACTCTTTATTTCATGACAACGTTTCCATCCATGATGGATCAGATTAAATTTTTTAAATTTGACCTAAAGAAGATCCATCATGGATCGAAACGTTGTCATGAAATAAAGAGTTAAATAATTCTCAGTGCTTAAGTACTAACATGCCAATAATTATGCTTGGTACAATAGATACAATTTATTTCCACCCCATATCATGTATATTTATTCAATTTATTACTGTACTCTACATATAAATGTTACATTTACATGCATGGAATAACCCAGCTATTGGCTAGATTCTAGTTCTAATCTTATTCAGGTTAAGATGATTACATCATCCTTTGATACTCTGTGATTGAGTATCCCTGTTGCAATAAATAAACCAGTTAACAGATTATTACCGTCCACAGATACAATGGTCTGTCAGCAAAACATTATGAAACATGTGGCTTTCATAATGTGGCCTTCGTGCTTTTTGTTGACATCAAAAAGAACATTGTGCGAGTTTGTGCAGACGGCAAACACCTCAAGCAAAGTCAGTAAAATGTTCACAATGACTCAATTGCATCATTATTTATTTATGGTTATAATACCTCTGTGACTCTCATCCGTGATTTGTAGTTGTATAAGCCATTGGTAAGACATGAAGAGCTGTCACTATACAACAGGTAATGTGAAATGGGTTATTTAAGTTAACAAACATGAATTGTTGTCTACCAATCAGCAGGAAACCATTAATGAAGGATGGAGATCTTTTAAAGGGGGTTGACATGAGTACAGTTTTGGGCAGGCTCTGTTATTGTTAGTAAATGCTCTATTGATGGAAGAGGAAGTTCCAAAACTGTGACAGATCGGTCATAAATAGGTCATGAACAGAGTTAAATTACTGCATTTACAAATGCATTTGTTAATAATCACTTAGTTAATATGAAGAGATTTATTCTTATTGTCATGGCTGCTCCATCTACTGCCCATTCCTAGTCTTCCTCTGCTTGTCGCCTGCCCAGCTGATTCTTATTGCTGATTCCCTTCCCAGTGTATATAAGGTTGTTCCTCCCTCTAGTTTGTGCAAGATTGTAATGCCAGCTATTCGTAGTATTCTGTTACATCACCACACGGCCATCTTGGTAGGAAAATAACAGGTGATTGTAATAAATTATCAGGTGATTGCAATCAAATGACAAACACAGCCAATGAGCTGTGTGTATTGTAAAGCGCCATATTGGTAGGAAATGCATGTGATACCACGGAAATACTATGAATAGCCCTAGCCTGCAATCCAGTTTTTGATAGTCCAGTAGTAGACTACCTATTTGTCTGTTCCTATCTATCCTTTAAGTTCTGTTACCTGCCAGTTTACCATTAAACCATCAGTTATCCCTGCAACCTTTGCCTCCGTGTCTGCATTTGGGTCTGAGTCCTGAGCCTCACACTTAGTTAAACATTTGTTCACCATTAATTAATGCATTAACTCACATTAGTTAATACAAACTTATTATAAAGTGTTACCAATATTTCTTACTTGTACATCGAGACTCAAATCTGAATCAGACATTACTCCTAAATTCTTTGCTGCAATTTGTAGACTAACTACAAAGTTGTTGCTGAATCAGCTTAACCCGTTGAGCTGAAAACACTAATGAAAAGTCTGTAACTCTTGAAATATATACGATTAGCATTCTTAGAAGTGGGACACTTTGTAGCTATGTGGTGTGTTCAATTAATGATAGGTATAACTTACGAATTTCTCCTTAAATACCCTATGACACAATTTGGCTCTGCACATGAAGTCAGGAAAGATATATTACTGAGTAGGCATATGTTGAGACAGTTGTAAAAACTAGTAGGAAAAACTAGGGACTGGGAATTACCAGCAAACATAGGCCAGCAACTTACAGTCCCACCAATGCTAGTCAGCACCAGCCTAAGCTCTGAACTGGTATTGTGGTGCAACACTCAGCAGTCTATTTCCACAAGTCTAAAGTATGTATCCAAAGATTAGTTTCTATGTTCTGGGATGAATGGATGGATTTACCTTTGAAAGGAGTGCGTGGTCTAGATGGTGACCCTGGGAGGACTTCAGAGGCTTCTGCCTCACCAGGGGTACTTACTCTCCGGGTACCTTGGGGATTGACAGTGTTGGATACAGGGTTAGATCTTGTGATCATGTGATCATGTGTTTGAATCAATGATGGGTACTTAAGATGGCTTCCTTCTATGTTGTTTTTTAAGTCTGAGTCTAAGTCACTGTGCTCGAAACGTCACTTCTCTGGTCCATTAAAATAACTGAAGGGAGCCTTGCAGTATGTAGACTGTTCTTCACTGATAAATTAGCCATCCCTTAAGCCCACAATTAATGATACAATTCAGTTTCTGAAATGACGAACAGGGTCAGCCGTCCCATTAGCCTATAGTTTTTGAAAACAAAATTATTGGGTGTAATTTTGTAAACTGCAGTAGGTGTAAACACAAGTGAAGGTCCAGGATAGAGTCAATAACGTGCTGATCAGTGTCAAGCAAAGTAATGAGGGGAGGGAAATTATTTGGAATGCACAAAGTAACAAAATGTATTCAAGCTTAACATCACATAAAATATAATGTTTGAAAACTGTGGAACCCTTATCACTAGCTTATGCACTACACCTAAGCCACTGATAAGTGTTCCTCATTACTCATCATGAATTTATTTCATGCAAACAGAATACATAGTTACCTACATCTTACTGGACAAAAGAAGACTGCATTAATTATGCTAATGAGCAAGGGATTGATAAGTATGAGTGTCAAGTCCAGAGTTACTGCTCAGTGGGGCAGAGATCAAGGATTCACATCATCACCGATCCATAAGCCTTCTTCAGGGTTAACAGGGATGGTATGAAAAAATACAATTATAATCACTTTCTTCTAGAAAACAGATATTGTTGCAATTGTATAATCCTGCTAAAATAAATGTTATTGTAAATGTGATGTGAAAATGTGAGATTATCTCTGTATTCATGATTCATTTTAAACTGAAAACCTTACTTAGCAGGATAGCAGGAGCCAGAAGGCATGGAAACTGAATTCATTTTCAACAGGACTGATGTTGTTAAGGACATACATCTCTGTTATGAATCAGAAAATGTATCTTGCATAATGGTAATCACCCCTTCAACAATACGTGTGTTATTATATCTTTTCCTTGGTTCATTATCTGTTCTCACAATGTGTGGAAACCTTCTCATAATAATTTCCATCATTTACTTCAAACAGCTCCACACTCCAGCTAACTACCTCATCCTCTCTCTGGCTGTGGCTGACCTCCTTGTAGGGGCTTTAGTCTTACCTTTCATCATAGCAGCCTCTGTAAGCTCATGTTGGCATCTTGCAGATTTAATTTGTAACATAGGACGCAGCCTTGATGTTTCACTTTCTACATCTTCTATTCTGAACTTATGTTTTATTTCTATTGACAGATATTATGCAGTGTGTCAGCCTCTGAGGTATAGAACTAAAATGAATTCTCATGCTGCTGTGATCATGATCGTGGTGAGCTGGGGTGTTTCTGCCCTAGTTGGAATTGGCATCATAATTATGGGACTTAATGAAGGAAAATGTGAAGGAAGGTGTTTTTCATTTCACATTCCACTTTCAAGCATTACCGCATGTATTTTCTCATTTTACCTCCCAGCAATCATAATGCTCAGTATCTACCTAAAGATTTTCCTGGTGGCACAGAGACAGGCACGTAGCATCCAGAACACAAACTGTCAGAGCATAAAGTCTGGAGCATCTGTCACTAAGATGGAGAGAAAGGCCACAAAAACTTTGGCGATTGTTATGGGAGTTTTTCTGATCTGTTGGACTCCTTTCTTTACTGGTATGACCTTAAATCCGTTAATTAATTATTTAATTCCAATATCTGTGATTGAAACATTTACTTTGCTTGGATGGTCAAATTCAATGCTCAATCCATTTGTTTATGCATTCTTTTACAGCTGGTTCCGGGCGGCTTTCAGAATGATCATTTCTGGCAAAATATTTCAAGGTCGTTTTGCAAACTCAAAATTGTTTTAACTGATTGACTGGAGTGCTTAAGTATGTACTTTCAGGCAACAATTAACTATACGCATATCGACAGTGGGTGCTGCGTTAAGTGCTGAACATCAGTTGAGAAGTGGAACCCACACACCGAAATATTATTGAACTCTTTATTTCATGACAACGTTTCCATCCATGATGGATCGGATTAAATTTTTTAAATTTGACCTAAAGAAGATCCATCATGGATCGAAACGTTGTCATGAAATAAAGAGTTAAATAATTCTCAGTGCTTAAGTACTAAGATGGCAATAATTATGCTTGGTACAATAGATACAATTTATTTCCACCCCATCTCATGTATATTTATTCAATTTATTACTGTACTCTACATATAAATGTTACATTTACATGCATGGAATAACCCAGCTATTGGCTAGATTCTAGTTCTAATCTTATTCAGGTTAAGATGATTACATCATCCTTTGATACTCTGTGATTGAGTATCCCTGTTGCAATAAATAAACCAGTTAACAGATTATTACCGTCCACAGATACAATGGTCTGTCAGCAAAACATTATGAAACATGTGGCTTTCATAATGTGGCCTTCGTGCTTTTTGTTGACATCAAAAAGAACATTGTGCGAGTTTGTGCAGACGGCAAACACCTCAAGCAAAGTCAGTAAAATGTTCACAATGACTCAATTGCATCATTATTTATTTATGGTTATAATACCTCTGTGACTCTCATCCGTGATTTGTAGTTGTATAAGCCATTGGTAAGACATGAAGAGCTGTCACTATACAACAGGTAATGTGAAATGGGTTATTTAAGTTAACAAACATGAATTGTTGTCTACCAATCAGCAGGAAACCATTAATGAAGGATGGAGATCTTTTAAAGGGGGTTGACATGAGTACAGTTTTGGGCAGGCTCTGTTAATGTTAGTAAATGCTCTATTGATGGAAGAGGAAGTTCCAAAACTGTGACAGATCGGTCATAAATAGGTCATGAACAGAGTTAAATTACTGCATTTACAAATGCATTTGTTAATAATCACTTAGTTAATATGAAGAGATTTATTCTTATTGTCATGGCTGCTCCATCTACTGCCCATTCCTAGTCTTCCTCTGCTTGTCGCCTGCCCAGCTGATTCTTATTGCTGATTCCCTTCCCAGTGTATATAAGGTTGTTCCTCCCTCTAGTTTGTGCAAGATTGTAATGCCAGCTATTCGTAGTATTCTGTTACATCACCACACGGCCATCTTGGTAGGAAAATAACAGGTGATTGTAATATATTATCAGGTGATTGCAATCAAATGACAAACACAGCCAATGAGCTGTGTGTATTGTAAAGCGCCATATTGGTAGGAAATGCATGTGATACCACGGAAATACTATGAATAGCCCTAGCCTGCAATCCAGTTTTTGATAGTCCAGTAGTAGACTACCTATTTGTCTGTTCCTATCTATCCTTTAAGTTCTGTTACCTGCCAGTTTACCATTAAACCATCAGTTATCCCTGCAACCTTTGCCTCCGTGTCTGCATTTGGGTCTGAGTCCTGAGCCTCACACTTAATTAAACATTTGTTCACCATTAATTAATGCATTAACTCACATTAGTTAATACAAACTTATTATAAAGTGTTACCAATATTTCTTACTTGTACATCGAGACTCAAATCTGAATCAGACATTACTCCTAAATTCTTTGCTGCAATTTGTAGACTGACTACAAAGTTGTTGCTGAATCAGCTTAACCCGTTGAGCTGAAAACACTAATGAAAAGTCTGTAACTCTTGAAATATATACGATTAGCATTCTTAGAAGTGGGACACTTTGTAGCTATGTGGTGTGTTCAATTAATGATAGGTATAACTTACGAATTTCTCCTTAAATACCCTATGACACAATTTGGCTCTGCACATGAAGTCAGGAAAGATATATTACTGAGTAGGCATATGTTGAGACAGTTGTAAAAACTAGTAGGAAAAACTAGGGACTGGGAATTACCAGCAAACATAGGCCAGCAACTTACAGTCCCACCAATGCTAGTCAGCACCAGCCTAAGCTCTGAACTGGTATTGTGGTGCAACACTCAGCAGTCTATTTCCACAAGTCTAAAGTATGTATCCAAAGATTAGTTTCTATGTTCTGGGATGAATGGATGGATTTACCTTTGAAAGGAGTGCGTGGTCTAGATGGTGACCCTGGGAGGACTTCAGAGGCTTCTGCCTCACCAGGGGTACTTACTCTCCGGGTACCTTGGGGATTGACAGTGTTGGATACAGGGTTAGATCTTGTGATCATGTGATCATGTGTTTGAATCAATGATGGGTACTTAAGATGGCTTCCTTCTATGTTGTTTTTTAAGTCTGAGTCTAAGTCACTGTGCTCGAAACGTCACTTCTCTGGTCCATTAAAATAACTGAAGGGAGCCTTGCAGTATGTAGACTGTTCTTCACTGATAAATTAGCCATCCCTTAAGCCCACAATTAATGATACAATTCAGTTTCTGAAATGACGAACAGGGTCAGCCGTCCCATTAGCCTATAGTTTTTGAAAACAAAATTATTGGGTGTAATTTTGTGAACTGCAGTAGGTGTAAACACAAGTGAAGGTCCAGGATAGAGTCAATAACGTGCTGATCAGTGTCAAGCAAAGTAATGAGGGGAGGGAAATTATTTGGAATGCACAAAGTAACAAAATGTATTCAAGCTTAACATCACATAAAATATAATGTTTGAAAACTGTGGAACCCTTATCACTAGCTTATGCACTACACCTAAGCCACTGATAAGTGTTCCTCATTACTCATCATGAATTTATTTCATGCAAACAGAATACATAGTTACCTACATCTTACTGGACAAAAGAAGACTGCATTAATTATGCTAATGAGCAAGGGATTGATAAGTATGAGTGTCAAGTCCAGAGTTACTGCTCAGTGGGGCAGAGATCAAGGATTCACATCATCACCGATCCATAAGCCTTCTTCAGGGTTAACAGGGATGGTATGAAAAAATACAATTATAATCACTTTCTTCTAGAAAACAGATATTGTTGCAATTGTATAATCCTGCTAAAATAAATGTTATTGTAAATGTGATGTGAAAATGTGAGATTATCTCTGTATTCATGATTCATTTTAAACTGAAAACCTTACTTAGCAGGATAGCAGGAGCCAGAAGGCATGGAAACTGAATTCATTTTCAACAGGACTGATGTTGTTAAGGACATACACCTCTGTTATGAATCAGAAAATGTATCTTGCATAATGGTAATCACCCCTTCAACAATACGTGTGTTATTATATCTTTTCCTTGGTTCATTATCTGTTCTCACAATGTGTGGAAACCTTCTCATAATAATCTCCATCATTTACTTCAAACAGCTCCACACTCCAGCTAACTACCTCATCCTCTCTCTGGCTGTGGCTGACCTCCTTGTAGGGGCTTTAGTCTTACCTTTCATCATAGCAGCCTCTGTAAGCTCATGTTGGCATCTTGCAGATTTAATTTGTAACATAGGACGCAGCCTTGATGTTTCACTTTCTACATCTTCTATTCTGAACTTATGTTTTATTTCTATTGACAGATATTATGCAGTGTGTCAGCCTCTGAGGTATAGAACTAAAATGAATTCTCATGCTGCTGTGATCATGATCGTGGTGAGCTGGGGTGTTTCTGCCCTAGTTGGAATTGGCATCATAATTATGGGACTTAATGAAGGAAAATGTGAAGGAAGGTGTTTTTCATTTCACATTCCACTTTCAAGCATTACCGCATGTATTTTCTCATTTTACCTCCCAGCAATCATAATGCTCAGTATCTACCTAAAGATTTTCCTGGTGGCACAGAGACAGGCACGTAGCATCCAGAACACAAACTGTCAGAGCATAAAGTCTGGAGCATCTGTCACTAAGATGGAGAGAAAGGCCACAAAAACTTTGGCGATTGTTATGGGAGTTTTTCTGATCTGTTGGACTCCTTTCTTTACTGGTATGACCTTAAATCCGTTAATTAATTATTTAATTCCAATATCTGTGATTGAAACATTTACTTTGCTTGGATGGTCAAATTCAATGCTCAATCCATTTGTTTATGCATTCTTTTACAGCTGGTTCCGGGCGGCTTTCAGAATGATCATTTCTGGCAAAATATTTCAAGGTCGTTTTGCAAACTCAAAATTGTTTTAACTGATTGACTGGAGTGCTTAAGTATGTACTTTCAGGCAACAATTAACTATACGCATATCGACAGTGGGTGCTGCGTTAAGTGCTGAACATCAGTTGAGAAGTGGAACCCACACACCGAAATATTATTGAACTCTTTATTTCATGACAACGTTTCCATCCATGATGGATCGGATTAAATTTTTTAAATTTGACCTAAAGAAGATCCATCATGGATCGAAACGTTGTCATGAAATAAAGAGTTAAATAATTCTCAGTGCTTAAGTACTAAGATGGCAATAATTATGCTTGGTACAATAGATACAATTTATTTCCACCCCATCTCATGTATATTTATTCAATTTATTACTGTACTCTACATATAAATGTTACATTTACATGCATGGAATAACCCAGCTATTGGCTAGATTCTAGTTCTAATCTTATTCAGGTTAAGATGATTACATCATCCTTTGATACTCTGTGATTGAGTATCCCTGTTGCAATAAATAAACCAGTTAACAGATTATTACCGTCCACAGATACAATGGTCTGTCAGCAAAACATTATGAAACATGTGGCTTTCATAATGTGGCCTTCGTGCTTTTTGTTGACATCAAAAAGAACATTGTGCGAGTTTGTGCAGACGGCAAACACCTCAAGCAAAGTCAGTAAAATGTTCACAATGACTCAATTGCATCATTATTTATTTATGGTTATAATACCTCTGTGACTCTCATCCGTGATTTGTAGTTGTATAAGCCATTGGTAAGACATGAAGAGCTGTCACTATACAACAGGTAATGTGAAATGGGTTATTTAAGTTAACAAACATGAATTGTTGTCTACCAATCAGCAGGAAACCATTAATGAAGGATGGAGATCTTTTAAAGGGGGTTGACATGAGTACAGTTTTGGGCAGGCTCTGTTAATGTTAGTAAATGCTCTATTGATGGAAGAGGAAGTTCCAAAACTGTGACAGATCGGTCATAAATAGGTCATGAACAGAGTTAAATTACTGCATTTACAAATGCATTTGTTAATAATCACTTAGTTAATATGAAGAGATTTATTCTTATTGTCATGGCTGCTCCATCTACTGCCCATTCCTAGTCTTCCTCTGCTTGTCGCCTGCCCAGCTGATTCTTATTGCTGATTCCCTTCCCAGTGTATATAAGGTTGTTCCTCCCTCTAGTTTGTGCAAGATTGTAATGCCAGCTATTCGTAGTATTCTGTTACATCACCACACGGCCATCTTGGTAGGAAAATAACAGGTGATTGTAATATATTATCAGGTGATTGCAATCAAATGACAAACACAGCCAATGAGCTGTGTGTATTGTAAAGCGCCATATTGGTAGGAAATGCATGTGATACCACGGAAATACTATGAATAGCCCTAGCCTGCAATCCAGTTTTTGATAGTCCAGTAGTAGACTACCTATTTGTCTGTTCCTATCTATCCTTTAAGTTCTGTTACCTGCCAGTTTACCATTAAACCATCAGTTATCCCTGCAACCTTTGCCTCCGTGTCTGCATTTGGGTCTGAGTCCTGAGCCTCACACTTAATTAAACATTTGTTCACCATTAATTAATGCATTAACTCACATTAGTTAATACAAACTTATTATAAAGTGTTACCAATATTTCTTACTTGTACATCGAGACTCAAATCTGAATCAGACATTACTCCTAAATTCTTTGCTGCAATTTGTAGACTGACTACAAAGTTGTTGCTGAATCAGCTTAACCCGTTGAGCTGAAAACACTAATGAAAAGTCTGTAACTCTTGAAATATATACGATTAGCATTCTTAGAAGTGGGACACTTTGTAGCTATGTGGTGTGTTCAATTAATGATAGGTATAACTTACGAATTTCTCCTTAAATACCCTATGACACAATTTGGCTCTGCACATGAAGTCAGGAAAGATATATTACTGAGTAGGCATATGTTGAGACAGTTGTAAAAACTAGTAGGAAAAACTAGGGACTGGGAATTACCAGCAAACATAGGCCAGCAACTTACAGTCCCACCAATGCTAGTCAGCACCAGCCTAAGCTCTGAACTGGTATTGTGGTGCAACACTCAGCAGTCTATTTCCACAAGTCTAAAGTATGTATCCAAAGATTAGTTTCTATGTTCTGGGATGAATGGATGGATTTACCTTTGAAAGGAGTGCGTGGTCTAGATGGTGACCCTGGGAGGACTTCAGAGGCTTCTGCCTCACCAGGGGTACTTACTCTCCGGGTACCTTGGGGATTGACAGTGTTGGATACAGGGTTAGATCTTGTGATCATGTGATCATGTGTTTGAATCAATGATGGGTACTTAAGATGGCTTCCTTCTATGTTGTTTTTTAAGTCTGAGTCTAAGTCACTGTGCTCGAAACGTCACTTCTCTGGTCCATTAAAATAACTGAAGGGAGCCTTGCAGTATGTAGACTGTTCTTCACTGATAAATTAGCCATCCCTTAAGCCCACAATTAATGATACAATTCAGTTTCTGAAATGACGAACAGGGTCAGCCGTCCCATTAGCCTATAGTTTTTGAAAACAAAATTATTGGGTGTAATTTTGTGAACTGCAGTAGGTGTAAACACAAGTGAAGGTCCAGGATAGAGTCAATAACGTGCTGATCAGTGTCAAGCAAAGTAATGAGGGGAGGGAAATTATTTGGAATGCACAAAGTAACAAAATGTATTCAAGCTTAACATCACATAAAATATAATGTTTGAAAACTGTGGAACCCTTATCACTAGCTTATGCACTACACCTAAGCCACTGATAAGTGTTCCTCATTACTCATCATGAATTTATTTCATGCAAACAGAATACATAGTTACCTACATCTTACTGGACAAAAGAAGACTGCATTAATTATGCTAATGAGCAAGGGATTGATAAGTATGAGTGTCAAGTCCAGAGTTACTGCTCAGTGGGGCAGAGATCAAGGATTCACATCATCACCGATCCATAAGCCTTCTTCAGGGTTAACAGGGATGGTATGAAAAAATACAATTATAATCACTTTCTTCTAGAAAACAGATATTGTTGCAATTGTATAATCCTGCTAAAATAAATGTTATTGTAAATGTGATGTGAAAATGTGAGATTATCTCTGTATTCATGATTCATTTTAAACTGAAAACCTTACTTAGCAGGATAGCAGGAGCCAGAAGGCATGGAAACTGAATTCATTTTCAACAGGACTGATGTTGTTAAGGACATACACCTCTGTTATGAATCAGAAAATGTATCTTGCATAATGGTAATCACCCCTTCAACAATACGTGTGTTATTATATCTTTTCCTTGGTTCATTATCTGTTCTCACAATGTGTGGAAACCTTCTCATAATAATCTCCATCATTTACTTCAAACAGCTCCACACTCCAGCTAACTACCTCATCCTCTCTCTGGCTGTGGCTGACCTCCTTGTTGGGGCTTTAGTCTTACCTTTCATCATAGCAGCCTCTGTAAGCTCATGTTGGCATCTTGCAGATTTAATTTGTAACATAGGACGCAGCCTTGATGTTTCACTTTCTACATCTTCTATTTTGAACTTATGTTTTATTTCTATTGACAGATATTATGCAGTGTGTCAGCCTCTGAGGTATAGAACTAAAATGAATTATCATGCTGCTGTGATCATGATCCTGGTGAGCTGGGGTGTTTCTGTCCTAGTTGGAATTGGCATCATAATTATGGGACTTAATGAAGGAAAATGTGAAGGACGGTGTTTTTCATTTCACATTCCACTTTCAAGCATTACCGCATGTATTCTCTCATTTTACCTCCCAGCAATCATAATGCTCAGTATCTACCTAAAGATTTTCCTGGTGGCACAGAGACAGGCACGTAGCATCCAGAACACAAACTGTCAGAGCATAAAGTCTGGAGCATCTGTCAGTAAGATGGAGAGAAAGGCCACAAAAACTTTGGCGATTGTTATGGGAGTTTTTCTGATCTGTTGGACTCCTTTCTTTACTGCTACGACCTTAAATCCGTTAATTAATTATTTAATTCCAATATCTGTGATTGAAACATTTGCTTTGCTCGGATTGTCAAATTCAGTGCTCAATCCATTTGTTTATGCATTCTTTTACAGCTGGTTCCGGGCGGCTTTCAGAATGATAATTTCTGGCAAAATATTTCAAGGTCGTTTTGCAAACTCAAAATTGTTTTGACTAATTGACTGGAGTGCTTAAGTATGTACTTTGATGCAACAGTTAACTATAAGCATATCGACAGTGGATGCTGCGTTAAGTGCTGAACATCAGTTGAGAAGTGGAACCCACACACCGAAATATTATTGAACTCTTTATTTCATGACAACGTTTCCATCCATGATGGATCGGATTACATTTTTTACATTTGACCTAAAGAAGATCCATTATGGATGGAAACGTTGTCATGAAATAAAGAGTTAAATAATTCTCAGTGCTTAAGTACTAACATGCCAATAATTATGCTTGGTACAATAGATACAATTTATTTCCACCCCATATCATGTATATTTATTCAATTTATTACTGTACTCTACATATAAATGTTACATTTACATGCATGGAATAACCCAGCTATTGGCTAGATTCCAGTTCTAATCTTATTCAGGTTAAGATGATTACATCATCCTTTGATACTCTGTGATTGAGTATCCCTGTTGCAATAAATAAACCAGTTAACAGATTATTACCGTCCACAGATACAATGGTCTGCCAGCAAAACATTATGAAACATGTGGCTTTCATAATGTGGCCTTTGTGCTTTTTGTTGACATCAAAAAGAACATTGTGCGAGTTTGTGCGGACGGCAAACGCCTCAAGCAAAGTCAGTAAAATGTTCACAATGACTCAATTGCATCATTATTTATTTATGGTTATAATACCTCTGTGACTCTCATCCGTGATTTGTAGTTGTATAAGCCATTGGTAAGACATGAAGAGCTGTCACTGTACAACAGGTAATGTGAAATGGGTTATTTAAGTTAACAAACATGAATTGTTGTCTACTAATCAGCAGGAAACCATTAATGAAGGATGAAGATCTTTTAAAGGGGGTTGACATGAGTACAGTTTTGGGCAGGCTCTGTTAATGTTAGTAAATGCTCTATTGATGGAAGAGGAAGTTCCAAAACTGTGACAGATCGGTCATAAATAGGTCATGAACAGAGTTAAATTACTGCATTTACAAATGCATTTGTTAATAATCACTTAGTTAACATGAAGAGATTTATTCATGCCTTATTGTCATGGCTACTCCATCTACTGCCCATTCCTAGTCTTCCTCTGCTTGTCGCCTGCCCAGCTGATTCTTATTGTGCTGATTCCCTTCCCAGTGTATATAAGGTTGTTCCTCCCTCTAGTTTGTGCAAGATTGTAATGTCAGCTATTCGTAGTATTCTGTTACATCACCACACGGCCATCTTGGTAGGAAAATAACAGGTGATTGTAATACATTATCAGGTGATTGCAATCAAATGACAAACACAGCCAATGAGCTGTGTGTATTGTAAAGCGGCATATTGGTAGGAGATGCATGTGACATCACGGAAATACTATGAATAGCCCTAGCCTGCAATCAAGTTTTTGATAGTCCAGTAGTAGACTACCTATTTGTCTGTTCCTATCTATCCTTTAAGTTCTGTTACCTGCCAGTTTACCATTAAACCATCAGTTATCCCTGCAACCTTTGCCTCCGTGTCTGCATTTGGGTCTGAGTCCTGAGCCTCACACTTAGTTAAACATTTGTTCACCATTAATTAATGCATTAACTCACATTAGTTAATACAACCTTATTATAAAGTGTTACCAATATTTCTTACTTGTACATCGAGACTCAAATCTGAATCAGACATTACTCCTAAATTATTTGCTGCAATTTGTAGACTGACTACAAAGTTGTTGCTGAATCAGCTTAACCCGTTGAGCTGAAAACACTAATGAAAAGTCTGTAACTCTTGAAATATATACGATTAGCATTCTTAGAAGTGGGACACTTTGTAGCTATGTGGTGTGTTCAATTAATGATAGGTATAACTTACGAATTTCTCCTTAAATACCCTATGACAATTTGGCTCTGCACATGAAGTCAGGAAAGATATATTACAGAGTAGGCATATGTTGAGACAGTAGTAAAAACTAGTAGGAAAAACTAGGGACTGGGAATTACCAGCAAACATAGGCCAGCAACTTACAGTCCCACCAATGCTAGTCAGCACCAGCCTAAGCTCTGAACTGGTATTGTGGTGCAACACTCAGCAGTCTATTTCCACAAGTCTAAAGTATGTATCCAAAGATTAGTTTCTATGTTCTGGGATGAATGGATGGATTTACCTTTGAAAGGAGTGCGTGGTCTAGATGGTGACCCTGGGAGGACTTCAGAGGCTTCTGCCTCACCAGGGGTACTTACTCTCCGGGTACCTTGGGGATTGACAGTGTTGGATACAGGGTTAGATCTTGTGATCATGTGATCATGTGTTTGAATCAATGATGGGTACTTAAGATGGCTTCCTTCTATGTTGTTTTTTAAGTCTGAGTCTAAGTCACTGTGCTCAGAACGTCTCTTCTCTGGTTCTTCTTAAAAGAACTGAAGGGTGCCTTGAAGTACACAAACTGTACCGATAAATTACCCATCCCTTAAGGCCAATTCAGTTTCTACAATTACTACAATCAGTTTTAGAAATTATGAGCAGGCCATTTTAAGCCAACAGGTTCAGTTGTGCTATTAGCTTGATGTTTTTGAGAACAATGTTGAGGTTAGAAATTAGTGGGTGTAATATTGTGAACTGTAGTAGGTGTAAACAGTGTAGGTCCAGGGTAATTCTGATCAGTGTTGAGAGGAGGCGTGGACCGGGGTGGTTCTGGGAAGCCAGAACTTCCTGTTGAGCCTTCTGGAGGTGTCAGGGCCTGGGATGAAAACTGTGATGGTAGGTGCCCACTTGATAACCCCAACGACAAATCCACTCTCACCTAACCCCATTTCCTTTAACATCCAAGGTAGGTTTATACTTAGGTGTTCACCCAAAAGAGAACAAGAGGATAATTACATGACAAGCTGTGCATTCTTCAATGTTAACATCTCTGTTAACATTAGATTCATATAAAATACCAAGTCATGAATTATGGGAAATGGAATGGTGATGGAGTGGGTAATGGGGAGGAAAGATTAATAAATAGGATTTGAGCTTTTGAAAGATGATATTAAGCAAAATAACGAGGGGAGGGCAAACACTTGCATTGCATAAAGTAACAAAATTTATTTAAGCTTAACATCATATAAAAAAATAGTGTTACAAAGCCTCTTATCATTGGCTTATGAATAAGCCTAAGCCGGTGATAAGTGTTTCTCATTACACACCGGAAATTTAGCTCATGCAAACAGAATACATAGTCACCCACATCTTACTGGCCAAAAGAAGAGTGCATTAATTATGATAATGAGCTAGGGATTGATAAATACAAGAGTCAAGAGTTACTGCTCAGTGGGACAGAGATCAAGGATTAGGTATGGTATGAAAAAATATGGATTGCTAAAAAAAAAAAATTATAATCACGTTCTTCCAGAGAACACATATTGTTGCAATTGCATAATCTTGCTGAAAGAAATGTTATTGTAAATGTGACTGAGATCATTTCTGTATTGATGATTCATTTAAAACTGAAAATCTTATTTAGCAGGATAGCAGGAGCCAGAAGGCATGGAAACTGAATTCATTTCCAACAAGACTGATGTTGTTAAGGACATACACCTCTGTTATGAATCAGAAAATGTATCTTGCATAATGGTAATCACCCCTTCAATAATACGTGTGTTGTTATATATTTTCCTTGGTTCATTATCTGTTCTCACAATGTGTGGAAACCTTCTCATAATAATTTCCATCATTTACTTCAAACAGCTCCACACTCCAGCTAACTACCTCATCCTCTCTCTGGCTGTGGCTGACCTCCTTGTAGGGGCTTTAGTCTTGCCGTTCAGCATAGCAGTCTCTGTAAACTCATGCTGGTATCTTGCAGATGTAATTTGTAACATAGGACGCAGCCTTGATGTTTCACTATCTACATCTTCTATTCTGAACTTATGTTTTATTTCTATTGACAGATATTATGCAGTGTGTCAGCCTCTGAGGTACAGAAGTAAAATTAATTCTCATGCTGTTGTGATCATGATCGTGGTGAGCTGGGGTGTTTCTGTCCTACTTGGAATTGGCGTCATAATTATGGGACTTAATGAAGGAAAATGTGAAGGAAAGTGTTTTTCATTTCACATTCCAATTTCAAGCATTGCCGGATGTTTTTTCTCATTTTTCCTCCCAGCAATCATAATGCTCAGTATCTACCTAAAGATTTTCCTGGTGGCACAGAGACAGGCACGTAGCATCCAGAACACAAACTGTCAGAGCATAAAGTCTGGAGCATCTGTCACTAAGATGGAGAGAAAGGCCACAAAAACTTTGGCGATTGTTATGGGAGCTTTTCTGATCTGTTGGACTCCTTTCTTTACTGGTATGACCTTAAATCCGTTAATTAATTATTTAATTCCAATATCTGTGATTGAAACATTTACTTTGCTTGGATGGTCAAATTCAGTGCTCAATCCATTTGTTTATGCATTCTTTTACAGCTGGTTCCGGGCGGCTTTCAGAATGATCATTTCTGGCAAAATATTTCAAGGTCGTTTTGCAAACTCAAAATTGTTTTAACTGATTGACTGGAGTGCTTAAGTACTAACATGTCAATAATTATGCTTGGTAGGCTACAATAGATACAATTAACTTCCACTTCATCTCATGTATATTTATTCAATTTATTACTGTTCTCTACGTACAAATGTTACATTTAAATGCATGGAATAACCCAGCTATTGGCTAGATTCCAGTTCTAATCTTATTCAGGTTAAGATGATTACATCATCCTTTGATACTCTGTGATTGAGTATCCCTGTTGCAATAAATAAACCAGTTAACAGATTATTACCGTCCACAGATACAATGGTCTGTCAGCAAAACATTATGAAACATGTGGCTTTCATAATGTGGCCTTTGTGCTTTTTGTTGACATCAAAAAGAACATTGTGCGAGTTTCTGCAGACGGCAAACACCTCAAGCAAAGTCAGTAAAATGTTCACAATGACTCAATTGCATCATTAAATATTTATGGTTATAATACCTCTGTGACTCTCATCCGTGATTTGTAGTTGTATAAGCCATTGGTAAGACATGAAGAGCTGTCACTGTACAACAGGTAATGTGAAATGGGTTATTTAAGTTAACAAACATGAATTGTTGTCTACTAATCAGCAGGAAACCATTAATGAAGGATGAAGATCTTTTAAAGGGGGTTGAGATGAGTACAGTTTTGGGCAGGCTCTGTTAATGTTAGTAAATGCTCTATTGATGGAAGAGGAAGTTCCAAAACTGTGACAGATCGGTCATAAATAGGTCATGAACAGAGTTAAATTACTGCATTTACAAATGCATTTGTTAATAATCACTTAGTTAATATGAAGAGATTTATTCATGCCTTATTGTCATGGCTGCTCCATCTACTGCCCATTCCTAGTCTTCCTCTGCTTGTCGCCTGCCCAGCTGATTCTTATTGTGCTGATTCCCTTCCCAGTGTATATAAGGTTGTTCTTCCCTCTAGTTTGTGCAAGATTGTAATGCCAGCTATTCGTAGTATTCTGTTACATCACCACACGGCCATCTTGGTAGGAAAATAACAGGTGATTGTAATAAATTATCAGGTGATTGCAATCAAATGACAAACACAGCCAATGAGCTGTGTGTATTGTAAAGCGCCATATTGGTAGGAAATGCATGTGACATCATGGAAATACTATGAATAGCCCTAGCCTGCAATCCAGTTTTTGATAGTCCAGTAGTAGACTACCTATTTGTCTGTTCCTATCTATCCTTTGAGTTCTGTTACCTGCCAGTTTACCATTAAACCATCAGTTATCCCTGCAACCTTTGCCTCCGTGTCTGCATTTGGGTCTGAGTCCTGAGCCTCACACTTAGTTAAACATTTGTTCACCATTAATTAATGCATTAACTCACATTAGTTAATACAACCTTATTATAAAGTGTTACCAATATTTCTTACTTGTACATCAAGACTCAAATCTGAATCAGACATTACTCCTAAATTCTTTGCTGCAATTTGTAGACTGACTACAAAGTTGTTGCTGAATCAGCTTAACCCGTTGAGCTGAAAACACTAATGAAAAGTCTGTAACTCTTGAAATATATATGATTAGCATTCTTAGAAGTGGGACACTTTGTAGCTATGTGGTGTGTTCAATTAATGATAGGTATAACTTACGAATTTCTCCTTAAATACCCTATGACACAATTTGGCTCTGCACATGAAGTCAGGAAAGATATATTACTGAGTAGGCATATGTTGAGACAGTTGTAAAAACTAGTAGGAAAAACTAGGGACTGGGAATTACCAGCAAACATAGGCCAGCAACTTACAGTCCCACCAATGCTAGTCAGCACCAGCCTAAGCTCTGAACTGGTATTGTGGTGCAACACTCAGCAGTCTATTTCCACAAGTCTAAAGTATGTATCCAAAGATTAGTTTCTATGTTTTGGGATGAATGGATGGATTTACCTTTGAAAGGAGCACGTGGTCTAGATGGTGACCCTGGGAGGACTTCAGAGGCTTCTGCCTCACCAGGGCTACTTACTCTCCGGGTACCTTGGGGATTGACAGTGTTGGATACAGGGTTAGATCTTAAGTCATCACTGAAAAACTCCTTCAAACGTAATTGCAAAAAATATTTCTGTAAATCTACAAAAATATTGAAATCTTTGCACAAAAGAAAGTCCTTTATTTAGGGCAGAGATGCAAGTCTCTGATTGACCCGATCGTCTAGATATTGCCGTTGAATAGCGCAACACCAGACTCTCTGAATTGCTTGACCAAATCCGAAGAGTGGGCGGGACACAATTCAGGAGTCTGGAACCAGGCTAATACCTTACGACTCTGGTGGACATTTTACTCTAGTGTATATATGTTTTGTATGTTTTTCTGTTTGTATTGTACATGATATCCACTTGTTTGGTTATGCGTAATGTAACGTAATCTTTATGTATTGTACTTGGCTAATCATGTGAGTGAATGGACTGATCATGTGGTTTAATCAGGGATGTATGGGTACTTGAGAACTGAAGGGTGCCTTGAAGTACACAAACTGTACCGATAAATTACCCATCCCTTAAGGCCAATTCAGTTTCTACAATTACTACAATTCAGTTTTAGAAATTATGAGCAGGCCATTTTAAGCCAACAGGTTCAGTTGTGCTATTAGCTTGATGTTTTTGAGAACAATGTTGAGGTTAGAAATTAGTGGGTGTAATATTGTGAACTGTTGTAGGTGTAAACAGTGTAGGTCCAGGGTAATTCTGATCAGTGTTGAGAGGAGGCGTGGACCGGGGTGGTTCTGGGATGCCAGAACTTCCTGTTGAGCCTTCTGGAGGTGTCATGGCCTGGGATGAAAACTGTGATGGTAGGTGCCCACTTGATAACCCCAAAGACAAATCCACTCTCACCTAACCCCATTTACTTTAACATCCAAGGTAGGTTTATACTTAGGTGTTCACCCAAAAGAGAACAAGGGGATAATTACATGACAAGCTGTGCATTCTTCAATGTTAACATCTCTGTTAACATTAGATTCATATAAAATACCAAGTCATGAATTATGGGAAATGGAATGGTGATGGAGTGGGTAATGGGGAGGAAAGATTAATAAATAGGATTTGAGCTTTTGAAAGATGATATTACTGTAAGCAAAATAATGAGGAGAGGGCAAACACTTGTATTGCATAAAGTAACAAAATTTATTTAAGCTTAACATCACATAAAAAATAGTGTTACAAACCCTCTTATCATTGGCTTATGAATAAGCCTAAGCCGGTGATAAGTGTTTCTCATTACACATCGTAAATTTAGCTCATGCAAACAGAATACATAGTCACCCACATCTTACTGGCCAAAAGAAGAGTGCATTAATTATGATAATGAGCAAGGGATTGATAAATACAAGAGTCAAGTCAAGAGTTACTGCTCAGTGGGACAGAGATCATGGATTAGGTATGGTATGAAAAAATATGGATTGCTAAAAAAAAAAAATTATAATCACATATAAACACATATTGTTGCAATTGCATAATCTTGCTGAAAGAAATGTTATTGTAAATGTGACTGAGATCATTTCTGTATTGATGATTCATTTGAAATTTGAAATTTTATTTAGCAGGATAGCAGGAGCGAGAAGGCATGGAACCTGAATTCATTTTCAACAGCACTGGCATCGTTAAGGACATACATCTCTGTTATGAATCAGAAAATTTATCTTGCATAATGGTAATCACCCCTTCAACAATACGTGTGTTACTATATATTTTCCTTGGCTCATTCTCTGTTCTCACAATGTGTGGAAACCTTCTTGTAATAATTTCCATCATTTATTTCAAACAGCTCCACACTCCAGCTAACTACCTCATCCTCTCTCTGGCTATGGCTGACCTCCTTGTAGGGGCTTTACTCTTGCCGTTCAGCATAGCAGTCTCTGTAAACTCATGTTGGTATCTTGCAGACTTAATTTGTCAGATAGCACGCAGTCTTGATGTTTCACTATCTACATCTTCCATTCTGAACTTATGTTTTATTTCTATTGACAGATATTATGCAGTGTGTCAGCCTCTGAGGTATAGAACTAAAATTAATTTTCATGCTGTTGTGATCATGATCTTGGTGAGCTGGGGTGTTTCTGGCCTACTTGGAATTGGCGTGATAATTATGGGACTTAATGAAGGAAAATGTGAAGGACGATGTTTTTCATTTCATATTCCAATTTCAAGCATTGCCGGCTGTATTCTCACATTTTACCTTCCAGTAATTATACTGCTCAGTATCTACCTAAAGATTTTCCTGGTGGCACAGAGACAGGCACGTAGCATCAAGAACACAAACTGTCAGAGCATAAAGTCTGGAGCATCTGTCAGTAAGATGGAGAGAAAGGCCACAAAAACTTTGGCAGTCATTATCGGAGCTTTTCTAATCTGTTGGACTCCTTCCTTTATTGGTATGACCTTAAACCCGTTAAGTAATTATTCAATTCCAATAGCTGTGATTGAAATATTTGCTTTGTTTGGATGGTCAAATTCAGTGCTCAATCCATTTGTTTATGCATTCTTTTACAGCTGGTTCCGGGCGGCTTTCAGAATGATCATTTCCGGTAAAATATTTCAAGGTGATTTTGCAAACTCAAAACTGTTTTGATTGACTGGAGTGCTGAAGTACTAACATGTCAACATTTATGTTTGGTAGAATTGAGACAATTTATTTCTACTTTCTCATGTATATTTATTTAATTTATTAATGTACTCTATCCACAAAGGCTACATTTACATGCACAGAGTAACCCAGCTATTGCCATATTCTAGTTCTAATTTTATTCAGCTTAAACTGTTTACATCAGCCTTTGATACCCTGTGATTGAGTATCCCTGTTGCCGTGAATAAACCAGTTAACATAATATTCCCATTCACAAATAGAATGGTCATTATGTCAAAATAATATGTAATATATGGCCCTCAGCTGCTCACTTTAACTGAGCAGTAAGTTACTTCTAATATAGGTGAAAGAAATCAGGATCCCCATAGTAATAGTAAAAGTAAGTATTGTTTGAAGCTGTATATTAGTTTTCGTATGAAAATGACATAATTCTTTTGCCATCAGTAATGGCTGCCTTTGCTCACTGTAGAATTTTAATACATTTCTGAATGGAAACATGTAAACAATTACGGTAGCTGATGGGTGCAAATGCGCTACAAGGGCCAAAATAGAAATTGCATTAAGCGAAACGCACTGCAACTTCAAAAACAATACAAATTCAAAAATACATTCAAAAATCTAAAGCAAATCCAACAGAAACATGCTGCAAAAGAAGAAACGCGCTGCAGAATGCCAAAGCAAATACATTAACAGAAAACATGCCGCAAATTCATAAAAGATGCAAATTCAAAAACACATGCAAACCACGAAGACAAATGCAACAGAAAAGCGCTGCATTATCTAGTCAACATAATGGAAGTGCTCCAGGCCTCTAGGGAAGCGTTAAATGGAATAGGATGATTTTCGACACGAGAGAGAGAGAGACACACACAGTTTCAACTGTTAGGCCCTATATCTAAATGTTGTTATGCTTGTTAAGGGCTCATGGTGCAGTCTCGGTCACATAACGTTCTTGCACGGTGCCTGCCTGTCGTGTGATTGTGTGGCGGTATCGATCTTTTTATGAGAGACAAAGGAGATGACAGGAAGCTTTCTTCTTCCCACTGCCAAACCTCTCTTTGCACCTAAAAACATCAATAGTTCTTTTCAGTCAAGGATGATTCAACTGGATGCTTTCTATCCTCCTCCTCATAGAGAGGATAGGGAGGAGAGGTTGCATCAGCTATACCCCGTGCACGCGTTGGCATGTTATGTGGAACACAGCCACGGTGAGGTGCACACAGCAGCTGTTTGTGTGCTATGCAGACAGAGTGGCTGTAAAGCCCCTGTCGAAACAGAGGCTCCATAGGGTTGAATCCTGATTGGCTGAGCCTGTGCATGCAAATTTCAGTGCGCTGAGGCGACTAGATGAGTGTTTAAGCCAATAGAGCCCCGTTAGAGGGCTCCGCCTCTGATCATAGAACTAGAGTTACAATGCATAACTATCATTACACTCTTTGTAAGCCATGCTATATAAAAGCAACAGCTGAAATGTGATCAGGATGGCTGTCTTACGATTTCAAACTGCACGCTAGCTTATAGTGGGTTTAAATGTCTGAGATGTGGCTTGGGTCCAGGAAAATCATAAGATGAATTCTAAAACTGAAATACAGCCAGTGTACTAAAATTAGGGTGATATGATTCCATCTCTTAGTTCTGGTTAAAAGCCTTGCCGCTGAATTTTGCACTGACTGCAGGGTTGTTTTCCGACAGGGATTTCCAACACAGCAGGGATCAAAGAGAGTTACGGTACTCTATAAGAGACTAAATCAGAAATGAATGTCCATACATATGTCCTCAACTTTCTTACATTTTGCAGACCTTAGGAAAGTGAATGAATTCATGAATTAAGTTCTGAAGTAGTGTACCGTATTTCCTCTAATAGTGGCCTGTAGTCAATTAAAAGCCAGGTCTCCGATAATGGCCGGGGCCGCCGTCGACACGAACAAATAAAGGCCGGCCTCAAATACAGGCCGGGGGAAAAAACAAAGGAAAAAGACTAGGTCAAAACCTAGTGTATGGCTGGACCGTGTCCATCTCCTCTCTCCGCCGCTGTCCTCTCCACCGCACCCACGGCCGCATTGATCCTCCCGGTCCAAGCCCCGGACGCCCGGTGACGCATCAGCATCGGGACCCCCGCCGAAATCTCGGCCGGATCACCGGGAACACATCGGCGCCCAGCTTCAGTTAGCTTCAGTTAGCTTCAGCTTACATGCAAATAACGGTGGATACCGGTAAACTCCTGGTGCCTGTTTGTAACTGTAGTTTGTAGTAACGTACAAGTGCCACAAGATGGCTCGGCCGGCGGAAGTCTCTGGAGCATGCCGTCGTCGATTACCGTAATTATCGTAATGCACTGCAGTAACAAAAAAACGTCTACCTAACGTACCCCAACAGAAGCAGATCAGAAAACAAGGAAGCTTCGTACTAAAATATGAGCAAATATACTTATCAAACAGAGGGAATTAGAAATAAAGGCCTGTCTCTAATATAAGCCTGCTTCCAATAAAGGCCTGGTACCCTCTGCAGTTGAGGTAAATAAAGGCCCGGGCCAATATTAGAGGAAATACGGTATAGCTAGTTACTCACCTGCGCAGAATCAGCCACTCCTCCAGAGTAAAAAAAATGACAAGGATATCTACGTTGGCCCTGAGGGTCAAAACACAACAACATTTCACAAAACACAACGGCATTTAACAAAACACAACAACATTTCACAAAACACAACAACATTTAACAAAACACAACAACATTTCACAAAACACAACATTTCACAAAACACAACAACATTTAACAAAACACAACATTTCACAAAACACGACAACATTTCACAAAACACAACAACATTTAACAAAACACAACAACATTTCACAAAACACAACGGCATTTAACAAAACACAACAACATTTCACAAAACACAACAACATTTAACAAAACACAACAACATTTCACAAAACACAACATTTCACAAAACACAACAACATTTAATAAAACACAACATTTCACAAAACACGACATTTCACAAAACACAACAACATTTCACAAAACACATTTCACAAAACAAATGAACATTTCACAAAACACAACATTTCAAAATACAAATTAACATTTCACAAAACAAATTAACATTTCACAAAACACAACATTTCACAAAACAAATTAACATTTCACAAAACAAATTAACATTTCACAAAACAAATTAACATTTCACAAAACACAACATTTCACAAAACACATTTCACAAAACAAATTAACATTTCACAAAACACATTTCACAAAACAAATTAACATTTCACAAAACAACATTTCACAAAACAAATTAACATTTCACAAAACAAATTAAAATTTCACAAAACACAACATTTCACAAAACAAATTAACATTTCACAAAACAACATTTCACAAAACAAATTAACATTTCACAAAACACATTTCACAAAACAAATTAACATTTCACAAAACAAATTAACATTTCACAAAACACATTTCACACAACAAATTAACATTTCACAAAACACAACATTTCACAAAACAAATTAACATTTCACAAAACAAATTAACATTTCACAAAACAAATTAACATTTCACAAAACACAACATTTCACAAAACAAATTAACATTTCACAAAACAAATTAACATTTCACAAAACAAATTAACATTTCACAAAACACAACAACATTTCACAAAACAAATTTACATTTCACAAAACAAATTAACATTTCACAAAACACATCATTTCACAAAACAAATTAACATTTCACAAAACACAACAACATTTCACAAAACACAACGGCAAAAGAGAAAACAATTCAACATTTCACAGAAAACGGAAAAGGTAGGTCCTTTCTTTGTTGTTACTGATTGGATGTATTCGTTGTCACTCAAGGTAACAGGAAGTGGGACCAGAGCAATGGCTCTGAGAGATGTGTTCCGCTGGTTCAAATTACAGTAACAGAAAATGTGAAAATGTTTGTGAAATGTTCATTTGTTTTGTGAAATGTGTTTTGTGAAATGTTGTGTTTTGTGAAATGTTGTTGTGTTTTGACCCTCAGGGCCACCATAGTGTCCCTATAATTGTAATACAGTAAATGCCACTATCAACCAGCTAATTGTATGAAGCCTAATTGTAGCTAGCTAAATAGAAAGCAGAATATTTATCTCTTTCCTTTAGCCAATCCAGTAAGTTACTCACCTGTGCAGAATCACCTGCTGCTCTCTCTGCGGTTCCCTTTTCCATTGACAGTACAGAAAAAAATGAAAAACAATGGTGAAATGTAAATAGAGAACGAGATCCCTAAAACTGCAATAAATACCATGACTGTCCACCAGCTAATTGTACAAAGCCTGTTTGTGATAAGCTAAATATCAAGCAGAATATGAAATTCAGTGTCATCTTACCATATTATTTGGCCCTCCTAGTTAATCCTCACCTGCGCAAAATCAGCTGCTGCTCCTTGCTCCTCCTATACCCTGCAGGAAAAACAATGGTAAAATTAGGTAGTAGTAGTAGTAGTTAGAAATTGATCCCTGAAAAGTATCCCTAAAATTGTATAGGCTAAATACAATTATTGTCAACCAGCTAACTCATGATGCCAAGCTAACTGTAGCTAGCTAACATATATCAGGCAGAAATTTTAGCTATTTCCTGTGGCCATATCCCATTCCCAGCAACACACTCCTCATCTGTTTAAGATCATCATGTTCATGTACCGCTGCTCCTGGCTCTATCTATCTAGCCAATCCCTACATACATGAAGAGTTGGTATCGCACAGTTGCCAACACATGCTTTCGGGTCCTGTCTCACGCTCTCGTTTGTGTAGCATGAGTCACGCTACACAAACAAATCTCAGCCAGTAAACGCGTCAGAACATACTAGAAAGCAACTATTTTTTCTTCAAGGTTTATCTAAGAACCCTGGATTGTCTATTTTTCTTCAAGGTTTATCTTAAGAACCCTAGATTGGCTATATCTTCCACAGCACCGGCCATTTTTTTTGTCACTTAAGTGATTGTTGTTGCACTGCCTGCATCACTTCACCACGTTAGGCGCGAGAAGGTATCCCGAGCTCATCTACGTGAAAAGACAAGATGTATATGTTGGTTAATAGAGGTAAGTACCTTCACCCCTTAGATAACTGTTTATAGTAGGAATAATCTTTGTTTTTGTTCGGTAAATTTTCAGTCAGTAACGTTAGCAGCAGTGCTAGCTAAAGTTAGTGTTAGCTGGCAAACTTGAGACAGTCACAGTCAAACAGCTGCACACCTACCGCTAGTTAAGCGATGCAAATTAACTTAGCTAATGTACAACGCAGATTACAAAAAATGAAGTCCTATAACATACCCCGATTTTTGTTTTGACTTATGTGACCATTTGCTAGATTGCAGAGATGAGCATGATTACGTAATATCTGAGTAAGCCAGACATCTTAACCATGTTTCTCATAACCGGAGTATGAGCTTTTCCGGGTTATTCTAACCGAGTTGTAACGTTTTATTGTGTCAACCCAAAACAGGGTTACTTCAGTCACCAGAACATTAATCTCAATGCATGTAAACGTTGCCATATATAGATCACTTGAGGACTTTGTCCACAAACAATAGCCTGTGTAGTTAAAGTAAGCAATGAACATACATGAATTAAAAAACAAAACAGACAAAAAATAGCGTAAAATACTGTACTGTAAAATTGATTTAAAAAATATTGTATGCAGTCTCAGATTAACTATATTGTTTTAAGCTGTATATTAGTAGTCTATGGAAATGACATAATTCTTATGGCATCATGTACAGCTGCTTTTGGTCATTGTGGAATTCTAATTCATTGTTGAATTGAAACATCACGTGACTGACCACTACTCATTACTCCTCTTTTTCGAAATGGCCAAATGTCAGAGAAGAAATATAGCATGCATTGAAACAAAGAGGATGTAAATATACATTGATTATTCTAATCAAGTTATTTTTTCCTTTGTCAACCCAAAATAGTGTAACCAGGTTAAGAACATCAATCTCCATGCATATAAACGTAGACATAGATAGATCTCGAGGACTTTGTCCACAAACAATAGCCTATGTTAAACCTGCAATAAGCAATTTCAGACCCTATAACCGATCCTGAAACTAACGTGTGCTGTGTGTAGATTTCTTTGAGACGTAATGATATAAACCAATATCCACATATGCGGGTCAGCTGTGTTGCTGTTTTCACCTCTTTTCTAAAGGTTGTTGTCAAAACCCGGCCCGACATGAAGCTCCTCTCGGCCCATTCAGTAGACAGTAGTTTTTCATTTTTTTAAAAGTAGCTTGTCTCCTCCCTAGCTGTTTAAAAGCGCCGTTCACCCCCAAGCATAGTCCTTCGCTAGTTTTGTCCTTTGGGGCCTCCGTAGTCCAGGAGCTTTGCTTTATTGACAAATGTGTTGCGGTTTTTGTCACCCTCTAATTGTCGGAAAAAACAATTGCAACTTTAAGCTAAGCAATGTACATGCCTGAATTTTAAAAAAAAACATAACAAAAAAATGAGTACAGTAGATGCCGTAAAAATGTACTTAAAATATTTATTTTAGGAAGTAATTTCACAGGACTAAAAATGAGGAATTTGATATTCGTCCATTTCTCTGAATATCATTGCCTGGTATCTATCAGCTATATTTCTTCCTCTCAGTGTTTATAGAATTAGAGCACTAATTGTGGGTATGTGTCTCGTCAGAAGATAATTGCATCATTTAGAACATATAGAGGCGCCTCCATTGTGGTTTGCTTAGGACTTGATGATGGTCTTAAGACCTGAAGATGGCCATGGGTACTCTACAGGGAGGGTCACCGATATTGTTGTACATATATACTGTATAGGGTGTCACTGCTATTGTTATATATATATACTTTGCCTTACTACTTTGGTGGGCATTTTTGTACTCCAGTGCAGAGATGCCAACCTCAAACGATCAGAAAGTGTAGTAAGAGGTCTGCAAATGTGTAGTTGGTCAGCTTTGTCAGGGAGCACGCTGAATAAATGTTGGAGATGAGGTTATCTATGGATATCCACTGAGAAGCCTTCTATTTGGCGTCAGTAAACCTACACTCTCAGAAGTGACATAAGTACTCCTATATGGTACATTAATATTCCTTGCAGTACAACCCATAGGCAAAATGTAGATAGGCGCAACACAACGGGCAGACCACAGGCGGAACAAGAACAGACCGGCGTAGTAGCTTAACATGCCGTGCTGCAACTGAGCCACAACAAGTTCAGATATGCAAGTGTTACAAATGCTGCACTCCCTACTTGTCAAATCACATCTGCCACTGATTGGTCAAGCTAGGACAGAAACAGTAGCCTACCATGACCCCCAACGACTGTATAAAAATAGGCACATGTCAATCACTTTCACATCAGTGGATTTTTTTTTTAAATGCAGTAGTTCAAGTGTGTGTTGTAGTAGAGTAGTTGATCGTGATAATCATACACAAAAAGTGTAGTGGTTGGCATCTCTGCTCTAGTTTATATATTTATTGTAGATTTTTCAATTTTTGTATTGTACATGAAATCCGCTTGTTTGGGAATGTGGAGTGCAACTTAATCTTTATGCATTGTTCTGTACTCAGCTAATCATGTGACTGCATGGACTGATCATGTGATTGAATCAATAATGGCTACTTAAGATGGCTTCATTCTATGTTGTTTTTTAAGTCTGAGTCTAAGTCACTGTGCTCGAAACGTCACTTCTCTGGTCCATTGAAAGAATTGAAGGGAGCCTTGCAGTATGCAGACTGTTCTTCACTGATAAATTAGCCATCCCTTAAGCCCACAATTAATGATACAATTCAGTTTCTGAAATGATGAACAGGGTCAGCCGTCCCATTAGCCTATAGTTTTTGAAAACAAAATTATTGGGTGTAATTTTGTGAACTGCAGTAGGTGTAAACATAAGTGAAGGTCCAGGATAGAGTCAATAACGTGCTGATCAGTGTCAAGCAAAGTAATGAGGGGAGGGAAATTATTTGGAATGCACAAAGTAACAAAATGTATTCAATCTTATAATCACATAAAATATTGTGTTTGAAAACTGTGGCACCCTTATTATTGGCTTACGCACTAAGCCTAAGCCACTGATAAGTGTTCCTCATTATTCATCATGAATTTATTTCATGCAAACAGAATACATAGTTACCTACATCTTACTGGACAAAAGAAGATTGCATAAATTATGCTAATGAGCAAGGGATTGATAAGTATGAGAGTCAAGTCCAGAGTTACTGCTCAGTGGGGCAGAGATCAAGGATTCACATCATCACCGATCCATAAGCCTTCTTCAGGGTTAACAGGGATGGTATGAAAAATATAATTATAATCACTTTCTTCTAGAAAACAGATATTGTTGCAATTGTATAATCCTGCTAAAATAAATGTTATTGTAAATGTGATGAGAAGATGTGAGATTATCTCTGTATTAATGATTCATTTTAAACTGAAAACCTTATTTAGCAGGATAGCAGGAGCCAGAAGGCATGGAAACTGAATTCATTTTCAACAGGACTGATGTTGTTAAGGACATACACCTCTGTTATGAATCAGAAAATGTATCTTGCATGAAGGTAATCACCTCTTCAACAATACGTGTGTTATTATATCTTTTCCTTGGTTCATTATCTGTTCTCACAATGTGTGGAAACCTTCTCATAATAATTTCCATCATTTATTTCAAACAGCTCCACACTCCAGCTAACTACCTCATCCTCTCTCTGGCTGTGGCTGACCTCTTTGTTGGGGCTTTAGTCTTGCCGTTCAGCATAGCAGTCTCTGTAAACTCATGTTGGCATCTTGCAGATGTAATTTGTAAGATAGCACGCAGCCTTGATGTTTCACTATCTACATCTTCTATTCTGAACTTATGTTTTATTTCTATTGACAGATATTATGCAGTGTGTCAGCCTCTGAGGTATAGAAGTAAAATTAATTCTCATGCGGCTGTTATCATGATCGTGGTGAGCTGGGGTGTTTCTGGCCTACTTGGAATTGGCTTCATAATTATGGGACTTAATGAAGGAAAATGTGAAGGAAGGTGTTTTTCATTTCACATTCCAATTTCAAGCATTGCCGGATGTTTTTTCTCATTTTACCTCCCAGCAATCATAATGCTCAGTATCTACCTAAAGATTTTCCTGGTGGCACAGAGACAGGCACTCAGCATCCAGAACACAAACTGTCAGAGCATAAAGTCTGGAGCATCTGTCAGTAAGATGGAGAGAAAGGCCACAAAAACTTTGGCGATTGTTATGGGAGTTTTTCTGATCTGTTGGACTCCTTTGTTTACTGCTACGACCTTAAATCCGTTAATTAATTATTTAATTCCAATATCTGTGATTGAAACATTTACTTTGCTTGGATGGTTAAATTCAGTGCTCAATCCATTTGTTTATGCATTCTTTTACAGCTGGTTCCGGGCGGCTTTCAGAATGATCATTTCTGGCAAAATATTTCAAGGTCGTTTTGCAAACTCAAAATTGTTTTAACTGATTGACTGGAGTGCTTAAGTACTAACATGTCAATAATTATGCTTGGTAGGCTACAATAGATACAATTAACTTCCACTTCATCTCATGTATATTTATTCAATTTATTACTGTACTCTACGTACAAATGTTACATTTACATGCATGGAATAACCCAGCTATTGGCTAGATTCTAGTTCTAATCTTATTCAGGTTAAGATGATTACATCATCCTTTGATACTCTGTGATTGAGTATCCCTGTTGCAATAAATAAACCAGTTAACAGATTATTACCGTCCACAGATACAATGGTCTGCCAGCAAAACATTATGAAACATGTGGCTTTCATAATGTGGCCTTTGTGCTTTTTGTTGACATCAAAAAGAACATTGTGCGAGTTTGTGCAGACGGCAAACACCTCAAGCAAAGTCAGTAAAATGTTCACAATGACTCAATTGCATCATTACATATTTATGGTTATAATACCTCTGTGACTCTCATCCGTGATTTGTAGTTGTATAAGCCATTGGTAAGACATGAAGAGCTGTCACTGTACAACAGGTAATGTGAAATGGGTTATTTAAGTTAACAAACATGAATTGTTGTCTACTAATCAGCAGGAAACCATTAATGAAGGATGAAGATCTTTTAAAGGGGGTTGACATGAGTACAGTTTTGGGCAGGCTCTGTTAATGTTAGTAAATGCTCTATTGATGGAAGAGGAAGTTCCAAAACTGTGACAGATCGGTCATAAATAGGTCATGAACAGAGTTAAATTACTGCATTTACAAATGCATTTGTTAATAATCACTTAGTTAATATGAAGAGATTTATTCATGCCTTATTGTCATGGCTGCTCCATCTACTGCCCATTCCTAGTCTTCCTCTGCTTGTCGCCTGCCCAGCTGATTCTTATTGTGCTGATTCCCTTCCCAGTGTATATAAGGTTGTTCTTCCCTCTAGTTTGTGCAAGATTGTAATGCCAGCTATTCGTAGTATTCTGTTACATCACCACACGGCCATCTTGGTAGGAAAATAACAGGTGATTGTAATACATTATCAGGTGATTGCAATCAAATGACAAACACAGCCAATGAGCTGTGTGTATTGTAAAGCGCCATATTGGTAGGAAATGCATGGGACATCATGGAAATACTATGAATAGCCCTAGCCTGCAATCCAGTTTTTGATAGTCCAGTAGTAGACTACCTATTTGTCTGTTCCTATCTATCCTTTGAGTTCTGTTACCTGCCAGTTTACCATTAAACCATCAGTTATCCCTGCAACCTTTGCCTCCGTGTCTGCATTTGGGTCTGAGTCCTGAGCCTCACACTTAGTTAAACATTTGTTCACCATTAATTAATGCATTAACTCACATTAGTTAATACAACCTTATTATAAAGTGTTACCAGTATTTCTTACTTGTACATCGAGACTCAAATCTGAATCAGACATTACTCCTAAATTCTTTGCTGCAATTTGTAGACTGACTACAAAGTTGTTGCTGAATCAGCTTAACCCGTTGAGCTGAAAACACTAATGAAAAGTCTGTAACTCTTGAAATATATACGATTAGCATTCTTAGAAGTGGGACACTTTGTAGCTATGTGGTGTGTTCAATTAATGATAGGTATAACTTACGAATTTCTCCTTAAATACCCTATGACACAATTTGGCTCTGCACATGAAGTCAGGAAAGATATATTACAGAGTAGGCATATGTTGAGACAGTTGTAAAAACTAGTAGGAAAAACTAGGGACTGGGAATTACCAGCAAACATAGGCCAGCAACTTACAGTCCCACCAATGCTAGTCAGCACCAGCCTAAGCTCTGAACTGGTATTGTGGTGCAACACTCAGCAGTCTATTTCCACAAGTCTAAAGTATGTATCCAAAGATTAGTTTCTATGTTCTGGGATGAATGGATGGATTTACCTTTGAAAGGAGTGCGTGGTCTAGATGGTGACCCTGGGAGGACTTCAGAGGCTTCTGCCTCACCAGGGGTACTTACTCTCCGGGTACCTTGGGGATTGACAGTGTTGGATACAGGGTTAGATCTTGTGATCATGTGATCATGTGTTTGAATCAATGATGGGTACTTAAGATGGCTTCCTTCTATGTTGTTTTTTAAGTCTGAGTCTAAGTCACTGTGCTCGAAACGTCTCTTCTCTGGTTCTTCTTAAAAGAACTGAAGGGTGCCTTGAAGTACACAAACTGTACCGATAAATTACCCATCCCTTAAGGCCAATTCAGTTTCTACAATTACTACAATCAGTTTTAGAAATTATGAGCAGGCCATTTTAAGCCAACAGGTTCAGTTGTGCTATTAGCTTTATGTTTTTGAGAACAATGTTGAGGTTAGAAATTAGTGGGTGTAATATTGTGAACTGTTGTAGGTGTAAACAGTGTAGGTCCAGGGTAATTCTGATCAGTGTTGAGAGGAGGCGTGGACCGGGGTGGTTCTGGGAAGCCAGAACTTCCTGTTGAGCCTTCTGGAGCTGTCAGGGCCTGTGATGAAAACTGTGATGGTAGGTGCCCGCTTGATAACCCCAACGACAAATCCACTCTCACCTAACCCCATTTCCTTTAACATCCAAGGTAGGTTTATACTTAGGTGTTCACCCAAAAGAGAACAAGAGGATAATTACATGACAAGCTGTGCATTCTTCAATGTTAACATCTCTGTTAACATTAGATTCATATAAAATACCAAGTCATGAATTATGGGAAATGGAATGGTGATGGAGTGGGTAATGGGGAGGAAAGATTAATAAATAGGATTTGAGCTTTTGAAAGATGATATTAAGCAAAATAATGAGGGGAGGGCAAACACTTGAATTGCATAAAGTAACAAAATGTATTTAAGCTTAACATCATATAAAAAATAGTGTTACAAAGCCTCTTATCATTGGCTTATGAATAAGCCTAAGCCGGTGATAAGTGTTTCTCATTACACACCGGAAATTTAGCTCATGCAAACAGAATACATAGTCACCCACATCTTACTGGCCAAAAGAAGAGTGCATTAATTATGATAATGAGCTAGGGATTGATAAATACAAGAGTCAAGAGTTACTGTTCAGTGGGACAGAGATCAAGGATTAGGTATGGTATGAAAAAATATGGATTGCTAAAAAAAAAAATTATAATCACATTCTTCCAGAGAATACATATTGTTGCAATTGCATAATCTTGTTGAAAGAAATGTTATTGTAAATGTGACTGAGATCATTTCTGTATTGATGATTCATTTAAAACTGAAAACCTTACTTAGCAGGATAGCAGGAGCCAGAAGGCATGGAAACTGAATTCATTTCCAACAAGACTGATGTTGTTAAGGACATACACCTCTGTTATGAATCAGAAAATGTATCTTGCATAATGGTAATCACCCCTTCAACAATACGTGTGTTACTATATATTTTCCTTGGCTCATTCTCTGTTCTCACTATGTGTGGAAACCTTCTTGTAATAATTTCCATCATTTATTTCAAACAGCTCCACACTCCAGCTAACTACCTCATCCTCTCTCTGGCTGTGGCTGACCTCCTTGTAGGGGCTTTAGTCTTGCCGTTCAGCATAGCAGTCTCTGTAAACTCATGTTGGTATCTTGCAGATTTAATTTGTAAGATAGCACGCAGTCTTGATGTTTCACTATCTACATCTTCTATTCTGAATTTATGTTTTATTTCTATTGACAGATATTATGCAGTGTGTCAGCCTCTGAGGTATAGAAGTAAAATGAATTATCATGCTGCTGTGATCATGATCATGGTGAGCTGGGGTGTTTCTGTCCTACTTGGAATTGGCGTCATAATTATGGGACTTAATGAAGGAAAATGTGAAGGAAGGTGTTTTTCATTTCACATTCCAATTTCAAGCATTGCCGGATGTTTTTTCTCATTTTTCCTCCCAGCAATCATAATGCTTAGTATCTACCTAAAGATTTTCCTGGTGGCACAGAGACAGGCACGTAGCATCCAGAACACAAACTGTAAGGGCATAAAGTCTGGAGCATCTGTCAGTAAGATGGAGAGAAAGGCCACAAAAACTTTGGCGATTGTTATGGGAGTTTTTCTGATCTGTTGGACTCCTTTCTTTATTGCTACTGCCTTAAATCCGTTAATTAATTATTCAATTTCAATACCTGTAATTGAAACATTTATTTTTCTCGGATGGTTAAATTCAGTGCTCAATCCATTTGTTTATGCATTCTTTTACAGCTGGTTCCGGGCGGCTTTCAGAATGATCATTTCTGGTAAAATATTTCAAGGTGATTTTGCAAACTCAAAAATGTTTTGATTGACTGGAGTGCTGAAATACTAACATGTCAACATTTATGTTTGGCAGAATTGAGACAATTTATTTCTACTTTCTCATGTATATTTATTCAATTTATTAATGTACTCTATCCACAAAGGCTACATTTACATGCACAGAGTAACCCAGCTATTGCCATATTCTAGTTCTAATTTTATTCAGCTTAAACTGTTTACATCAGCCTTTGATACCCTGTGATTGAGTATCCCTGTTGCTGTGAATAAACCAGTTAACATAATATTCCCATTCACAAATAGAATGGTCATTATGTCAAAATAATATGTAATATATGGCCCTCAGCTGCTCACTTTAACTGAGCAGTAAGTTACTTCTAATATAGGTGAAAGAAATCAGGATCCCCATAGTAATAGTAAAAGTAAGTATTGTTTGAAGCTGTATATTAGTTTTCGTATGAAAATGACATAATTCTTTTGCTATCAGTAATGGCTGCCTTTGCTCACTGTAGAATTTTAATACATTTCTGAATGGAAACATGTAAACAATTACGGTAGCTGATGGGTGCAAACGCGCTACAAGGGCCAAAATAGAAATTGCATTAAGCAAAACGCACTGCAACTTCAAAAACAATACAAATTCAAAAATACATTCAAAAATCTAAAGCAAATCTAACAGAAACATGCTGCAAAAGAAGAAACGCGCTGCAGAATGCCAAAGCAAATACATTAACAGAAAACATGCTGCAAATTCATAAAAGATGCAAATTCAAAAACACAAGCAAACCACAAAGACAAATGCAAAAGAAAAGCGCTGCATTATCTAGTCAACATAATGGAAGTGCTCCAGGCCTCTAGGGAAGCGTTAAATGGAATAGGATGATTTTCGACACGAGAGAGAGAGAGACACACAGTTTCAACTGTTAGGCCCTATATCTAAATGTTGTTATGCTTGTTATTATTACAGTATGGCTGACTTTGAGGGCCTGATATGACTTTTCTTTAACAGCTTGGGCCTAAATGTTAGTGTGTAGTGAGAGTAGGCTACACATCTGCAGGAGTGTTTTGACATAGAACTTGTGCAGTTACTCTAAACTGTACAGTGTCCAGTCAGAAATATCAAAAAGTGTAATACATGCAGCATTTATAGTTAACAATGGCACATATTATAGCATTTTTCATTATTATTTTGACATCAAACATTACGTAATATGGGTGTTCACTTATTGAATTTGATGATTAAATACAAAGTAATTGGTTTAAAATAGTATTTATACATGTTTAAAATATTGCGCTTTTATTTTGAAGGCTAAACGCCAGAAGCGTTATTTTCTGTTAATTTGAACCAGCGGAAGGCATCTCTCAGAGCCATTGCTCTGGTCCCACTTCCTGTTATCTTGAGTGACAACGAATACATCCAATCAGTAACAACAAAGAAAGGACCTACCTTTTCCGTGAAATGTTGAATTGTTTTCTCTTTTGCCTTTGTGTTTTGTGAAATGTTGTTGTGTTTTGTGAAATGTTGTTGTGTTTTGACCCTCAGGACCACCGTAGGTATCCCTATAATTGTAATAAATGCCACTATCAACCAGCTAATTGTATGAAGCCTAATATTTATCTCTTTCCTTTAGCCAATCCAGTAAGTTACTCACCTGTGCAGAATCACCTGCTGCTCTCTCTGCGGTTCCCTTTTCCATTGACAGTACAGAAAAAAATGAAAAACAATGGTGAAATGTAAATAGAGAACGAGATCCCTAAAACTGCAATAAATACCATGACTGTCCACCAGCTAATTGTACAAAGCCTGTTTGTGATAAGCTAAATATCAAGCAGAATATGAAATTCAGTGTCATCTTACCATATTATTTGGCCCTCCTAGTTAATCCTCACCTGCGCAAAATCAGCTGCTGCTCCCTGCTCCTCCTATACCGTGCAGGAAAAACAATGGTAAAATTAGGTAGTAGTAGTAGTAGTTAGAAATTGATCCCTGAAAAGTATCCCTAAAATTGTATAGGCTAAATACAATTATTGTCAACCAGCTAACTCATGATGCCAAGCTAACTGTAGCTAGCTAACATATATCAGGCAGAAATTTTAGCTATTTCCTGTGGCCATATCCCATTCCCAGCAACATACTCCTCATCTGTTTAAGATCATCATGGTCATGTACCGCTGCTCCTGGCTCTATCTATCGGCTAACGTATACAGAAAAAGTGTCAATCCCTACATACATGAAGAGTTGGTATCGCACAGTTGCCAACACACGCTTTCGGGTCCTGTCTTATGCTCTCGTTCGTGTAGCATGAGTCACGCTACACAAACAAATCTCACGCCACTAAACGCGTCAGAACATAGAAAGCAACTATTTTTTCTTCAAGGTTTATCTAAGAACCCTGGATTGTCTATTTTTCTTCAAGGTTTATCTAAGAACCCTGGATTGACTATATCTTCCACAGCACCGGCGCATTTTTTTGTCACTTAAGTTGTTGTTGCACTGCCTGCATCACTTTGCCACGTTAGGCGCGAGAAGGTATCCCGAGCTCATCTACGTGAAAAGACAAGAAGATGTATATGTCGGTTAATAGAGGTAAGTACCTTCACCCCTTAGTTAACTGTTTATAGTAGGAATAATCTTTGTTTTTGTTCGGTAAATTTTCAGTCAGTAACGTTAGCAGCAGTGCTAGCTAAAGTTAGTGTTGGCTGGCAAACTTGAGACAGTCACAGTCAAACAGCTGCACACCTGCCGCTAGTTAAGCGATGCAAATTAACTTAGCTAATGTACAACGCAGGTTACAAAAAATGAAGTCCTATAACATACCCTGATTTTTGTTTTGACTTATGTGACCATTTGCTAGATTGCAGAGATGAGCATGATTAGATACTTACCGTAATAAGAAAGGATGGTGGAGTGGAGAGAAAGAGAGGAGAAAGGGAGAGGCCTGAAGAAGAGAAGGATAGAGAGGGAGATACAGAAAGAACGGACAGTGCTGAAGAAGAGAAGCAAAGAGAGGAGGATGATAGAGCAAGAAAAGACACTGAGGGAAAGGAACAAGAAGAGAGAGATGAAGAAAGAGAGCAGAGAGGAGCGAGCCTCCAGAAGTGGAAGATGATTTTCAGGTAACATATCCAATGCAGCAGTGGCAGATTTTAGTGTGCGGTCATGGAAAAGCTTTGTATACTTATTGATGAGTAAAATACTATAAGAATGTACAAAATGTGTTGATCTTAGTTTAAAAAATATTTTGTCTTACGTAATAAGACTGAGTCCAGGAACAGACTGTCACTTGAAGGCACACTATCATCTGTAATATTTATCAAGATGAGTCGGGTTGAACCGTGTTACAAATATGAACCTCCAGCAGAAATGATTAAGAAATCCAAGTCTGCAGCAGCAGCATACAACCAAGAGCATTCCTGATGAAGTATTACTTATGCACATTAGGCCTACAGTACTTTTTTTTTTTTTTTTAGCACAGAAACATGTTTTTCTAGCATGTGCTCACTGTACAACCCTGCTGTGGATATATATTGTTTATTTGTTTAGAATAAAACTTACCCATACTGGGTATTATTCTGGATGTGAAACCGCATAATTGCTAAGGATTGGTAAACAGAAGTGACTGAGTGAGGGAATGACTGACTGACTGACTGACTGACTTATTACATAACGGAATGCCTGACTGACTGAGTGACAGACTGACTTATTGAGGGAATGCCTGCCTGACTGACTGACTGACTGACTGACTGACTGACTGACTGACTGACTTATTGAGGGAATGACTGCCTGACTGACTGAGTGACAGACTGACTTATTGAGGGAATGACTGCCTGACTGACTGACTGACTGACTGACTGACTGACTGACTTATTGAGGGAATGACTGCCTGACTGACTGACTGACTGACTGACTGACTGACTTATTGAGGGAATGACTGCCTGACTGACTGAGTGACAGACTGACTTATTGAGGGAATGACTGCCTGACTGACTGACTGACTGACTGACTGACTGACTGACTGACTTATTGAGGGAATGCCTGACTGACTGACTGACTGACTGACTGACTTATTGAGGGAATGCCTGACTGACTGACTGACAGACTGACTTATTGAGGGAATGCCTGACTGACTGACTGACTGACTGACTGACTGACTGACTTATTGAGGGAATGACTGACTGAGTGACAGACTGACTTATTGAGGGAATGCCTGCCTGACTGACTGAGTGACAGACTGACTGACTTATTGAGGGAATGACTGACTGAGTGACTGACTGACTTATTGAGGGAATGACTGACTGAGTGACAGCCTGGCTGACTTATTGAGGGAATAACTGCCTGACTGAGTGACTGAGGGAATGACAGACTGACTGAGCAACTCAGTGAGTGAATGACTGACTAACTGAGTGAGACTGAGTGAGGGAATGACAGACTGAGTGACTGACTATGACTGAGGCATTGACTGACTGACTGGTTATCCTGTTATCACGTTACAAATTTATGCTTGTAGACAACCATACTTTTTTGGATTTTTTCAAAGAAAATACATGTATGAATTTCAATGATTACTGGCCTAAATATCGCTGATTCCCATTATATATTTGTTTAAAGGTTTTAGAATTATTTTTAGTGTTTTACTGCTGTAGAATGCAGAAAATTTTACGATTTATGAAAATCAAAGTCCCCTATTATGGTTTCAGCTGGCATGGGGGTGAGTATAGATTATGACTGAATTTTCATTTTTGGGTGAACTATTCCTTTAAGAATAAGCGCAAATAAATCCAACAAAGTTCAAATGAAAAGGCATGAAAATTGAAGTGTTGTTGCTTATTATTATTTTTATTATTTAGTTATTTATTTATTTTAATTTTGCAGCAGACTGGATGTTTAGGCATATTTTTTCCCTCTGCTGGATAATGCACTTTTTTATTTTGTCTTAAATTGGAAGACATTTTTGCAGTCTTCAGCAATTTAATCTCTCTTTCCAATTGTATGTTTATTGTCATTATGTCCTGGTAATGTTTTTAAAAAAAATTCAATAACTCCCATTTCTGCTAAATCCCTTTTCATCTTTTCCTTTCTGCTAAATAGTATTAATATATGCCTTAGTGTCTCTATTTCACCACATGTAGTTCTTTTGAACAGTTGGGGATGAGTAAAGACGTTGTTATGTCAAAATAACTGACCCCCTTAGCTTTTTTCAGGTAGTATTTTCAAGGGGCGAGGGCCGTTTTTGTTCCAGAGCCCAGCAAGAAGGAGGTTTTACTCTTTTTTTTTATTGAGTATTTATTTGTGTCAATCTGCCTTGTCACATTTACGGTCAAAATGTGTTAAGATGTTTTTATTATTCATTTTCAAAACTTTATTTGATAACATTATGCATTTTGGAGGTTAGTTTAGTTTGGAGGTTAGAGTTAACTTTGTTATGATGACATCTCATGCAAACAGAATACATAGTTCACCACATTTGATTGGCCAAAAGAAGATTGCATTAATTATGACACTAGGCTGAGGATTAATAAGTACAAGAGTCAAGTCAAGAGTTACTGCTCAGTGGCACAGAGATCAAGGATTCGCATCACCATATGCATGAGAACCATCTGCAGGCTTAATCCGTATGAAAAAATATGGATCTCTAAAATAAAGTGAGCATTTCTTTTTTGCAGAAAACTGATATTGTTGGAATTATATATTGTTGCTTGAAGAAATATTGTAACTGTGAGTGAGATTATCTCTGTATTAATGATGATTCATTTAAAACTGCAAATCTTGTTTAGCAGGACAGCAGGAGCTGAAAGGCATGGGACCTGAATTCATTTTCAGCAGGACTGATGTTCTGAAGGACATACATCTTTGTAATGAATCAGAAAATGTATCTTGCATAATGGAAATCACTCCTTTAACAATACGTGTATTATTGTATATTTTCCTTTGCTCATTATCTGTTCTCATAATGTGTGGAAACCTTCTCGTAATAATCTCCATCATTTACTTCAAACAGCTCCACACTCCAACTAACTACCTCATCCTCTCTCTGGCTATGTCTGACCTCCTTGTTGGGGCTTTAGTCTTGCCGTTCAGCATAGCACTCACTGTAAGTTCATGTTTGCATTTCAGAGATATAATTTGTAAGTTACGAGGCAGCCTTGAAATTTCACTGACTACATCTTCTATTCTGAATTTATGTTTTATTTCTACTGACAGATATTATGCAGTGTGTCAGCCTTTGAGGTACAGAACTAAAATAAATGTTCATGTTGCTGGGATCATGATCCTGGTGAGCTGGGGTGTTTCTGCCCTAGTTGGAATTGGCATCATAATTATGGGATTTAGTCAAGGAAAATGTGAAGGAAGGTGTTTTATATTTCATATTCCAATTTCAAGCATTATGGGATGTATTTTCTCATTTTACCTCCCAGCGATTGTAATGCTCAGCATCTACCTAAAGATTTTCCTGGTGGCACAGAGACAGGCATTCAGCATCCAGAACACAAACTGTCAGAGCATAAAGTCTGGAGCATCTGTCAGTAAGATGGAGAGAAAGGCCACAAAAACCTTAGCTATTGTTATGGGAGTTTTTCTGATCTGTTGGACTCCTTTCTTTCTTTGTATCAACTTTAAACCTTTTAATGAGTCAATACCAGTTCCTGTGATTGAAACACTTAGTTGGCTTGGATGGTCAAATTCAATGCTCAACCCATTTGTTTATGCATTCTTTTACAGCTGGTTCCGAATGGCTTTTAGAATGATAATTTCTGGCAAAATATTTAGAGGTGATTTTGCAAACTCAAAACTGCTCTGACTTATTGTTTGGAGTGCTGGAATATTGGCATGTTATTGTTATATTTCCACTTCATGTCATCTATATAGTTTTTTTTTATTATTACTGTACTCTACACACAGAGATATCTCTATCCCTTTAACAATAAAGCCAATGTAGTCAAGCAGGATACATAAATAAAAATAAACAGGTAACAGCATTACATAATGAATGTGTGTAGTAAATAATGTACTGAAATGAAAATAATGCTTACGTTTTTTTTGTTTTTTTTTGTTTTTCAGGAATTAATCTTACAGGATCTAAATCAAGTATCAATTGCATGCAGTCTCAGATTAACAATATTGTATGAAGCTGTTTATCAGTTTTGTTATAATAACATCAATAACAATTCTTATCACATTGAGAATGGCTGCTTTTCTCTCATTCTGAAATTTCAATAAATGCTTTATTTTAAACATCAAAGTCACACACATCTGGTCACTCCTTTGAAACAAACGATGGGAGAATATATGTGGGAGCTTTGTTTTTGATGATGGTGAACAGACATTAAGCACATATACAATAACACAAACAATAAGACAATAATAAATAAAAGAAAGGCAAACAAAAATATCTTGCTATAAATCAGGATTTATAACAAGTTTACATAGGAATTAAAATATGTTTGGATGTCTAGAAACAAGTTACATTAATTGTAAGCCCGGCTGTATAAGTGGTTCTGCCAAATGCTTAAAATGTAAAATGATCAGCTGCACCTGTCTCAGGCTGCACTCCGCCAATGGAGGTTAAAGGTCAGAGATTTATAATATTTAAAGCTACACTAAGCAATTTTTTCTGACCACTAGAGGGTGACAGAAACTGCAACACATTTTGTAAACACACACAGCAAAGCTACTGAGCGACGGAAGCCCTTAAGGACAAACTGTGCAACTTTGACATCAAGCTTTAGGAAAGAGGTGAAAACAACACAGCTGGTCCGCGTGTGTGGCTGTTTGTTTATATCATTACATCTCACGGAAATCTCCATGTAGCACACGTTAGTTTCAAGATTGGTTACAGGGTCTGAAATCGCTTATTGCAGGTTTAAATATCATCCCATCTTAGTTCTGATTACGTAAAAACCTTGTTACTGCATTTTATGGGAGAGGGATTTCTGACAAAGGAGAAAAGAGAGTTACAGTACTCTACACAAAACATGGATAATTTTCTCAAGGACCTTAAGGTCAGCAAACAAGCACAGACCCTAAACAGGCCCACAGCGCGTTTTTAATTCAATTCAATGCAAAGTTTTAATTAGTCCATCAAGAATTATAATTTATTATTCCTGATTTTTTGTTAATAAAACCGGAATTCACTAAAAGCCTTTGTTTTATTTATTTATTTATTTAACCTTTATTTAACCAGGGAAGTCAATTGAGAACCAAGTTCTCATTTAAAATCATGACCTGGCCAAGAGGCAATAACAGTATACAAGTCTATACAAATAGTAAAACATAAACAAACAACATTTGAGTCAGTTTACAGTAAAACATCATGATATACACAGTATGTACAACAACAGAAATCTATGTATAGTTGCAGGGCCAGAAGAAGCAAATTCAAAAGCAGGTGCAGTAATCAGAAACTATGTCTTCTAATGATTTGTTAAAGGAAGGCAGTGGAATGAGGGTGTGGAGTTTTAGGGACTTTTGCAACTCGTTCCAGTCACTAGAGGCAGCGTACTGGAATGAGTGGCGGCCAAAGGAGGTGCGGACTTTGGGGATGATCATAGTTATGACTTTGCCGAAGCATAGATTACGGTTGCTGGTGGTGATGTTGAGTAATGAAAAAGGTATGTCGGATTTTTACCAATGATGGATTTATAAATGAACTGATACCAGTGGATTTGTCGCCTGGTGTGAAGTGATGACCAGTTGACTAGAGAATAGTCAATAAGTGTACTCTAACTGTACTCTTTTCAACAGTTGGGGATGAAAAAAAATGTGGTTATGTCAAAATGGTCCCTTTAGCTTTTTTCTGGTAGTATTCTCAACTGCCAGGGGCCTTTTTGTTTCAGAGCCCAGCAGAAAGTACATAGCTATGCTCTTTTTATTGAGCATTTATTTGTGGCAAGGTAGATCTTTTTTTAGCCTGCCATGTCACATTTAGGGTCAAAATATATTTAGGTTTGTTAAGATGTTTGTTTTGTTCATTTTCAAAACTTTATTTGAAAATATTATGGATTTTGGAGGTTAGTTTAAACACATGCACACACACAATCATAGAGTTGGTGCATTATTACTCATCACAACTTTGTTATGATGACATCTCATGCAAACAGAATACATAGTTCACCACATTTGATTGGCCAAAAGAAAATTGCATTAATTATGACAAAAGGTTGAGGTTTGATAAATATTAGAGTCAAGTCCAGAGTTACTGCTCAGTGGGACAGAGACCAAGGATTCACATCACCATAGATGCATGAACCATCTGCAAGCTTAATACATATGGTATGAAAAAATATGGATTTCTAAAATAAAATGAACATTTCTTTTTGGAATTACATTTCTTGTCAGAATTACATATTCTTGCTTAAAGAAATATTTTTGTAATTGTGATTGAGATGTGTCTCTGTATTTATGATGATTCATTTAAAACTGTAAATCTTGTTTAGCAGGATAGCAGAAGCCAGAAGGCATGGAAACTGAATTCATTTTCAACAGGACTGATGGTGTTGAGGACATACATCTCTGTTATGAATCAGAAAATGTATCTTGCATAATGGAAATCACTCCTTTAACAATACGTGTATTATTGTATATTTTGCTTGGCTCATTATCTGTTATAACAATGTGTGGAAACCTTCTTGTAATAATCTCCATTATTTACTTCAAACAGCTCCACACTCCAACTAACTACCTCATCCTCTCTCTGGCTATGTCTGACCTCCTTGTAGGGGCTGTAGTCTTGCCGTTCAGCATGGCACTCTCTGTAAGCTCATGTTGGTATCTTGCAGATGTAATTTGTCAGGTAGGACGCAGCCTTGATACTTCACTGACTACATCTTCTATTCTGAACTTATGTTTTATTTCTACTGACAGATATTATGCAGTGTGTCAGCCTTTGAGGTACAGAGCTAAAATAAATGTTCATGTTGCTGCGATCATGATCGTGGTGAGCTGGGGTATTTCTGTCGTAGGGGGAATTAGCATCATATTTATGGGATTTAGTCAAGGAAAATGTGAAGGAAGGTGTTTTATATTTCATATTCCAATTTCAAGTATTATGGGATGTATTTTCTCATTTTACCTCCCAGCAATCATAATGCTCAGTATCTACCTAAAGATTTTCCTGGTGGCACAGAGACAGGCACTCAGCATCCAGAACACAAACTGTCAGAGCATGAAGTCTGGAGCATCTGTCACTAAGAAGGAGAGAAAGGCCACAAAAACTCTGGCGATCGTTATGGGAGTTTTTCTGATCTGTTGGACTCCTTTCTTTCTTTGTGTCACCTTTCAACCTTTGAGTAATTATTCAATACCAGTCCCTTTGATTGAAACACTTAGTTGGCTTGCAATGTCAAATTCAATGCTCAATCCATTTGTTTATGCGTTCTTTTACAGCTGGTTCCGGGCCGCTTTCCGAATGATAATTTCTGGCAAAATATTTCAAGGTGATTTTGCAAACTCAAAACTGCTCTGACTTATTGTTTGGAGTGCTGGAAGTATTGGCATTTTATTGTTAGGTATTGAGGATGGCACAATACAGGTCAACGCCTTATTTCCACTTCATGTCATCTGTAATTTTTTTAAAACAATTACTACTGTACTCTAACACCTTTAACAATATAGCCAATGTAGTCAAACAGGGTACATAAATAAAAATAAACAACAGGTAACAGCATTACATAAACAATGCATGTAGTAAATGTAATGAAAATAATGCTTTCATGTTTTTTTCCCCATGAATTCATCTTACAGGATCAAAACCAAGTGTCAATTGCATGCAGTCTCAGATTAACAATATTGCATTAAGCTGTTTTTTTAGTTTTATTATAATAACAACAATGACATAATTCTTATAACATTGAGAATGGCTGCTTTTGCTCATTCTGAAATTTCAATAAATGCTTCATTTTAAATGTCAAAGTCACACACATCTGGTTATTCCTCCTGTGAAACAAAAGATGGAAAACAAATATGTGGAAGTTTTGTTTTTGATGATGGTGAACAGACAAGCACATATGCAACAATACAAAAAACAAGACAATAATAAACAAAAGACAGGGAAAAAAGAAGTTACACTAATTGTAAGCCCAGCTGTATAAATGGATCAGCCAAAATGCTTAAAATGTTAAATGGTCAGCATCTGAGGATCTCAGGTTGCATTCCGCCAATGGAGGGTAAAGGTCAGAGATTTCACTAGGAGTAATCACATAAAATTAGCTCTAAGGGGGCTTTCACACCTACCCTGTTTGGTCCGTTTTAATCGAACCATGATGCGTTTACTCCGTAAGTCCGGTTCGTTTGGAGAGGTAAGAACACGCATTCGAACTCTGGTGCGGACCAAACAAGCGAACCATGGTCCTCCTGAAAAGTCGGGACTCGGTCCGTTTCCAAGTGAACCACGGTTCGGTTCGCTTTAGGTGAGAACGTAATCAGACTTAATATAGGACCTAATATAGGAAGCAAACCAAAATACAGTGCATTGTGGGTTGAAAATGGATGTTGACACTTGGCAGAGACAGCCGTGCCGCTCACTAGCCTAGCAGCAAAATGAGCCGAGGGCAAACGTGGGGGAACAATGAGGTGAGGGCTCTTCTGGAAATATGGGCTGATGATACTATTGCACAGATGCTTGTGGAAACACATAAGAATACCGAGGTCTTCAAACTCTTCAGTGATAAACTGAAAGAAAGGGGAATTGAGCGCACAGTGGACCAATGTCGGTTGAAAGTTAAAAAACACCAAATCATAATAATCAAAGCTACTATCGCAATCGCAATACTCTGCTGTTGCTCCATTGTTGTCCGTGACAATGTGATTGACAGGAAGTGATTTTCTCTCGGAAACGTTCTGTCCAATAGATGAACGGCATGTAGGACGGCATGTCATTTGTTTACAAATGTCGGTTCACTTAACACAGGACCGTGTGAACACTGACCGGACCTAATGAAAAATGCAACAAAGTAGCAACTCATCCACTGATTCGGACCAAAGCAAACGGACTATAGGTGTGAAAGTGCCCTAAAACTAGCAGTCTGCCAGTAGAGAGGTGCTAAAACTGGGGAAATACAACCCCATCTCTTAGTTTTGCTTAAAAGCCTTGCCACTGCATTTTATGAGAGAAGGATTTCTGACAAGGGAGCAAAGAGAGTTACAGTACTCTACACAAAACATGGATATCTTCTCCTAGGGTTAGGGTTAGGGTTAGGGTTAACCCTAACCTTAAAAGGTAACTTCGGTATTTTTCAACCTGGACCCTATTTTCCCATTTTTTTGTGTCTAAGTGACGAAAGGGGACAACAATTTTTGAAATTGGTCCAGCATTGAGCGAGATCGCTTCAGCCGGCAGCCGCAAAATGAGCTGCAATGTAATCCGATGGGGCAAATCGCACCGTCAATGTACGTCCACTAAAAGTGCTTGTTTTTGCCACTGACAGGCTCAGATTGTTGTTATAAGTGTCCGACAACATTATGGAAAGGACCCTACAGAGAAATGAAACGTTTTTCTTTACCTTTCGCTTGATCCGGTCTGTGTGTAACTTCCTGCAACAACTCAACTCTCGCGAGACTTGGTTACAGTGGACGTACATTGACGGTGCGATTTGCCCCGTCGGATTACATGGCAGCCCATTTCCCGGCTGAAGCGATCTCGCTCAATACTGGACCAATTTCAAAAATTGTTGTCCCCTTTAGTCACTTAGACACAAAAAGATGGGAAAATAGGGTCCAGGTTGAAAAATACCGAAGTTACCCTTTAACCCTAACCCTAGTCCCTGTACCAGAGAAACTCTGCGCCCAGTTCACCAGGCCTGACAAGGAGGAGGCAGTGGCCAGACACAAGTCACGGTTCTTCAAGGACATGTGAGGTTTGGCTCAATACATAATATGTTGTAAGAATACATTTCTGGTTATTGATGTTTATGTGATTATGTTTGCCAGTTCTATTACCACCCGTTGATGTATCCCTGTCATCAAACTCTAAAATCTACCTACTTCTTTTTTTAAACAGGCACCAATGAGTTCCTGTCCAGGGGTGGGGGTTGAGAACAGGCCCAGGTCCTGTCAGCCCGACTACACTTCAGACTGCTGTGTACTCCCTGGTTGTACTCTTCACATGGAGCACGGTATCTGAGACCACACACGAATAAATGATTGCAATAACCAGACACTTGTGTTGTATCAGTACTGAACACTAAACACCATTTTAACATGGGGAACAGTGACCCACCATCTACATCAAAGAAAATTAAAGAATAAAGATTCCTGGCAGGGTAGTTTTAAAATTGAAGAATACCGCTTCAAAATACTCAGTTGAAACATTTTCATGTGTTTTCTTTTAATAAGGATTTTAAACAGTTTTTAAATCGTTATCTATGTCTGTAAAGACTACCTCATTGACCAGTCTTTGTATCTTGCTGAAACTTCTGTTTATCTGAGGCACTTCAGCCAAAACTCTGGGGTTTAGTTACTCTTTAAGGTCTGCAAAAGATAAGAAAAACAAAGCAGTAATCTTTAACTGGAGGAAGCAGCATGGAACACTCCTTACATGTTCATTAACACAGAGGTTTGAATCAAATATCAAGATCAATAGCAGCAGGATTCACACTGGCTGACAGACAACCAATGTGATGCTGAATCATGGCTGGTGACAAAATACTGTGAACTTCCCCCTAAAATACCTAAAAATACCCTAAAATAAAAGACCCCTGGTGGGACCACCAGGGGTCATTGAGGGAGTTCCAGGGGGTCCCCAGCAAATTGATGAATTGTTTAACTTCAACATGATTTCATTTACAAGAGGTTAACATAATTAGAGAATGTAGAAGAATGACTATTTTGATCATAGTTTCACTGTTATCTCTCTACCTACAATACAGATAGTCATGGAATTCTGGACAAAATCATATCTGACAACAAAAATATTATCAGATTTGGGTCCGAGAGACAAAATCTCATCATGTAAAATACTTTATATCTTAATAAAAGCGAAACCGGACTGTACGAACACAGCTGACAGACGCAGCAGCAGATGAAGCAGGAGGCTCGTTCCCGATGCACAGCTCAGAGGCGCGTGCTTTGCTCGTACCCTGAGGTGACGTCACACACAAAAAACAGTGTTTTATACGGCTCTGAGTGATTTAAAAAAATAATCGGCCTTCATGGTTAAAAAATACATAATTCAAAGAGTGTTTTAAGGTCTTGTGTGGTGTTGTAGGTATCTTCTGAACAGTTTTAGAGGACTGTCTTTTACAATGGCCGTCTATGGGAAAAAGCTTTTTGGGCCGCAGGTGAATTTTAGGCTGCAGTACCACCGTTGGCCACCATGTCAAATTGACAGCAAGGCTGAGACCCTTGCACGTTCGTTCACGTTGATGTTGACGTCATCTCTGAGCGACGTCGCAGCTTCACTGCGGTCATCACATTCACGATGGCAGAACCTGAACCTGAGTATGTATTTGCCTTTTAGTCACTATAGCTAGATCTAAATCCATCCGTTCCATTTTACTTACATGTTTAGCCTTTCGTGTCTTTACTAAGAAATAGACATTCAAATGATTCGGTCAAGAGCTCTATTTAGAAAGTTGACGGTAGAAAATGTAGTTTCTAGTGAGCACAATTTCACATGGGCCTCTACCGTGTAGTGATGAGATGCTCACAACACAGCTATGTTTCTGTCAATATGGAACCATTTCTGTTTATTAAACTTGGCATAAATGTATCATGTAGCTTCCGTTGTGCATGTTTTTATGTTTGTGTTTTGTTTGGAATCGGCACAGAGCTAACTCGCTAAAGTTTGCTAGCAATCTATAAAAGTTACCAACACTAACTGGAAAGTTAACGTTGGATATCATTTATTTACTCGCAGTTAGTGCAATTTGGACAGTACTAAGTGTTATTTGTTAATTTGCTAAACTATGACCAGTTTTCTGTTGTTTTCTTCACGGACGTAGATAGATAGATGGATAGATAGATAGATAGATAGATAGATAGATAGATAGATAGATAGATAGATTATTAGCCACACGACCAAAGCCGGTGGAATTTGTTTTCGGTACAGTATATTAAACTCTGCAGCACAATACATACATGGACAACAGCAGAAACTCCACATATTATCGTGAAACAATACAGTGATACAATAGCAGAAACATATTACACACAGTCACATACATTAGGTGAATGGTATGCATGCCAGTAGTGTGTGAGGAGGGGACTAAAGGGAGGAGTTCAGAGTCCTAATACTCCATATTTATTCCAGCATCTTTGCACTCTGCACCATTGCACTATTGTCCTTTGCTTACAAAGAATATTTGTACATAGTAGTTAAATGTTTAGGTTTACCTCTGTTCATCTTGTTGTCCTTGTTTTTAGCTGTATATCTATTCTGTGTAAGTATATTGAGAGCAACGAAAAACCGGAGTCAAATTCCTTGTATGTGTACATACTTGGCCAATAAAGCTGATTCTGATTCTGATAGCTATGGGGAAAAAGCTGTTTATGAAGCGTTTAGTCGTAGTGGCTGACCTGTAGCGCCTCCCTGAGGCTATACTATGTTCCTGCAATACCGGAGGCTGCAGTTTCAGGACCGCAGTCCTAGGACTGCATTTCTAGGACCCTAGTTTTTCGCGACAGCGCCACCTAGCGAATTGGATGACCGCAAATAGAGGAGGCTGCAGTTTCAGGACAGCAGTCCTAGGACCGCATACTTTCTGTCTAACGACTTATAGTTTTAAAGGTTTATTCCACCCAAATACTACTTTCTGTCCAAGTACTTAGTTTTAAAGGTTTATTCCACCCAAATACTACTTTCTGTCCAAGTACTTATAGTTTTAAAGGTTTATTCCACCCAAATACTACTTTCTGTCTTGCAATTCAATTTGGTTGCTAAGAGTTGCATGTTGGGCAATTTGTGGGTGGTCATTGAGAGGTCAGAGAGAGAGAGAGAGAGAGAGAGATGCAAGAAAACCAAATAGAAATAACATGTTATTGACATTTGACTTTTCCTGACCCTTCAATATTCAAACCCCAGATTGTGAAGTAGTTAACAGCACTACCTACCAATTGAATGGTCTCCCTTCTTTCCTCAATTGCTCGTCTATCCCTCTATTAAATTCCTCCACTTTACTGAAATAGTAAACGGACAACATAATCACTGCTGGGTTAACAGAAATATTGGTAACACTTAAAAAAGGGTACATTAATTAACATTACTACTTCTTAATTAAGGTATTAACTAATATTAGTAAATAGTTGATGAAGAGACTGGCTGATAACACGTATTGTGGGGTAAACAGGCAGTCAGCACAGTTTAATTATTAAGATTATTTAAACTTAATTAAAATGGTAAAACAATGAGTATTAAACAAGCATTTACACTGAAGACAGTAGGCTACTGCTGATTTAATGTAGCTGACAGACACAGATCACGACATGCTTTTATCATCTTTTGAAGTTTAATGTGCTGGCTAGAATTAATTATCATAGTCATTAAGTCAACAATTAATATAAGACACCTAGTTGGGCTTGCCACAATTGCGCTATGGTTTCATTAAACAAATAAACAAATAGGTTCGTTTTGCAGCAAGCTATCATAAGCTAACAGATGATTGTTTGTAGTGCCTTTAAGACTATCATAGTTAGCTACTCACACTTCGGCTGCCGTACCATACTGTAATAGAAGATGTGATGATGGACTCAATGGTGGCTGAGTAGAACAGAACGAGAAGTTGTCGTTGTTGAGCTTTTGCAATGATGTGTTCAGTGTTAGTTTTGTTTTTTTTAATTTCAGGTTATTATTGCTAATGTATGTTCTGAGGAATTTAAAAGAGTCTGTTTGTGTGTGCTCCTGTCAGAGTGAAAAAGGTGATCAAGTTGGTTCCTGAGTACCTTCTGAAAAGGAGAAAGGCATACCAGGCCATCAAAGCCACGCAAGCCAAGCTTGCACTGCTTGAGAAGAGAAAGGTAAGTGATGGTTGTCTCTTTTTTTGTTTAGCAGCTGCTGTGTAAAGAAGCAAAAAGAGTGGGAATTCGTTCAAATGCAGGGAAACAGCATGACAATTATGCTGTATGCTATGATGAATGTCCACCTAATTACCATTTTAAAGACATGGCTTGACTAGCAAAATCTAGATTTAAAGGAAAAATCCACCCTAAAACACTTTTAGAACACTGTTACACAACAGCTATTGGTGCTGTACCTTGCATTTTAGGTTTTGTTGTTTGGTGGTATTTTTTCTTTTTCCCAGGGGTAAAGGGCAAAACTTAGACGACGGGATGTCATGTCGAGATATTTCCAATGCAGTTACAACACAGTTTGATAGCAGAAAATTTCTGATCCATCTGAACAATCAACAGTAAACTTCAGGTTTTGGTGTCAGTCCCTCAGAATCAAAGAGCAAATGCTTCTTTCTAGACTCACCATTTTACACTGTTGTTCCACAATCAGACGGGGAGAAATCCATCGCAGAAAAGGCAGAGAGACCGATTTCTCCACTGACAGTATCCTCACTAGACCAGAATGCAATGCAGCCACAAGACATGTATTTTGAGTTCTCAACGTGGGGTCCGAGGACCACCAGGGGTCCTTGAGGGGGTTCCAGGGGGTCCCCAGCAAATTGATGAATTGTCAAACTTCACCATTATTTAATTTACAAGAAGTTAAATCCAACTAGAGAATGTAGAAGAATGACTATTGTCACTGTTATCTCTCTACCTACAACACAGATAGTCATGGAATTGCGAACAAAATCATGTCTAACAATAAAAATATGTTCAGATTTGGGTCCAAGAGAAAATATTTTATCAAATGGGGGTCTGTGGCCCTATTGTGGACTGAATTAGGGGTCCTTGATATGAAAAAGGTTGAGAATCGTTGCTCTAAGCCATGTCTCTGTGTTCCTCTAGGTATCAAAAGGCAAACCGTTGAAGTTCAAGCGTTTGGAAGACTTCTTGAAAGACAGCCACCGGTCGCATCGTGATGAAACTCGCATCCGGAGAGCTGAACAGAGACCGGCCGCCCCTCTGCTTCCTGCTAAGAGCAAACTGGCCTTCGCAGTCCGCATCAGAGAGTGAGTAGTTTGACTCAGCTGGTGTTTCACAGGGGGAATGGCGTCTTCTACTATTGCGAAGAGATGGCGATCGACTCTAAACGGACAAATCTGCAACCTGCTTTCTTGCGTCTTTCTCAGTGAACCTCTGTCCCACATGGATGCAACAGCAAACAAATGTCATACACACAGAATGTCAGAATGTTTCTTAGTGACTCTAGTTGTTTGGACTTTGAGAGGGAGGTTGGTTGGTTCAGCAATTTTGAATTTAATTAGCATAAAAATCTTACAGGTAAATCTTACTGGGTATTAAGGTATTCCTCTGGCAAAGCCTACTCCTAGGAAGTGGAGATGCAACGGTGTGAGATTTTCATAGTACAGTAGAGTCTGAGGAAATATTACGGTGTCAGGGTATTACGATTATTAAGCAGTTATAATAACAATTATTTTTATGCCACTAAGGACAGGGAAAACTCCAAACTCGCCTCTACGTTGTTGAGTATAAGTGACAATTTCATGTTTAATCCCTACCAGTGTAACATTTCTTTCAGCAATTTACCACAAAGCTAAACATGATTCAACAAGGGCTGCAACGATTAGTCAGCATAATCGACAAAATAGATTATGCAAATTCGTAGACATGGATTATTATAGATACACCACATTTATACATTTTCATGCTCAGTGCATGATAGATATGCATTATCAACAGTCAATGATGCAATGTGCAAAGGAAGCACTGGATGGCAGCACTGCTTGAAATTCCTAGCTGGCCGTCATGCAGCAGAGAGGCAAAGAAGACATTCATGTCATATGGCTGAAAATTCAACCAAACCCACAAGACGTTAAAAAAAAAAAATGTGATCCTGAGTTTCAGAACAAAGTCTAGGAATATTTCAAATCTAAATGCAATAATAGTCTAGTCTTGTTTATTTATAATAGCCCTTTATCACAGTCAAGTCTCAAAGAGCTTTACATACCATCATATACATGTCATATACCATACTACATCACACATATACATACTACATATATATACACATCATATACATCCTATACTAGGTCATATACATGCTTCACATACATCGTTTACAACATCCATATTCATACTATACATCATATACTAGATCATATACATCAGATACCATACTACACATAAACACACATCAAATCGTGAACCCCATAGTGCTTATCGTATAGTGAGATAAGCATATCGTCCCATCCCTAATATTAACATAACACAATTGTGGTTGCATATCTTTGTACAACGAAAATCCATATATGTACGTGAACGAGCGTCATCCCAGTTCAGTAAGCATCAGTGTCTCCTCTCCTGTTAGGGTCAAAGGCGTCAGTCCCAAAGTGATGAAAGTGGTCCAGATGTTGAGGCTGAGGAAGATCTTCAGCGGGGCCTTCGTCAAAATCAACAAGACTTCGGTAGCCATGATGAAGATGGTGGAGCCCTATGTGGCCTGGGGGTAAGTAACTGCTGACTAACGCTTGCCTGTTGCATCCCCTCTCCTTCCATCTTCCCTGTAGCTCTCTGCTCACTACTATGTTGTAAAGCAGTAATGAAATGAAGCAGGCTGAAAGTTCTTCATATTTTAAAATGTGTCGTTTTTAATAGTTTTACATTGACTCACTGAAGGCAGAGCTGTATGGATTTAATATGAGGGGATGAGGAGGTACTGACTGAACAGTGTAATGTCTGTGCTGACTATTAGGGGAAAAACAACGAAAGCTGCACTCTTTGGTTTTGATGTGTACCACAACATTTGCAGAAATCCTTCCAACATCTGCTTAGCTGGAGATTGAAACATTTGCTATACCCAAGTGCCATTCAGTCACGTCTTCATTGGCTGCGTCCATTGTCCTTTACTAATTAAACTTGGATTGAACTCTGCTTGTTGCTTATTGTGCACAAATTGCACCCATCCCAACAGATTTCCCAATTTGAAGTCTGTGCGTGAGCTCATTCTGAAGAGGGGGCAGACCAAGATAGGCAGACGGCGAGTTCCTCTCACGGACAACACCCTCATTGAGCAGCACATGGGTAAGTCTCTTCCGTTGTGATACAGCCAATACAAAATGACAGCAGGGTGTCGTGTTTAAGTATCCTTGAGCAAGACATTCGACCCTGCGAGTCGGCTGTGTGCAGTTAACTCGTGTCATGTTAGATGATTTCTAGGTATTGAAGTTTAAAATGTTTTAACAATTGCCTCTCATTTGAAGCCACCAACTTTGTGATGTTGCCTAGCGCAGCTTTAAATAATGTTTGAACCTGTAAATTGACAGCTTTTCCCTATGCTTCATTTCTCCCTTTCTCTTCTGGCTTACACTCTTCTTACTGCAATTTCTGTCTCTCTCATCCCTCCCATCCTGTCTATCCATAACTTCCTCTTTCCCTGCCCTCCTCCTCTCCATCACTCCCCTCTCTCCTCTCGTTTCTCAGGTAAACACGGCATCATCTGCTTAGAGGACCTGATCCACGAGATCTACTCCGTTGGTAAGAGCTTCCGGCCCGCCAACAACTTCCTGTTGCCGTTCAAGCTGTCAGTGGCTCGTCACGCTGCCAGGGATAAGGCCGGTCTCTTGAAGGACCTCGGAAACCCCGGATTCAGGGGGACAGACATTAACTCTATCGTCAGGCAACTCAACTGAGGAGGAACACGGGCAAGATGGACACTCGGCAGCAACTTCAAGGATGCTTTTCCTGAAGGACCCAATGCCAACGATGACAGAAAACATGTTTATTCTGTCACTGTCTTTGGCACAGCAGCTCGTGGGTTTTGCCCAGAGTTATACATTTATTTTCAGATGTATTTTGTACACTCATTCTTCTCTGGTTTCACCCCTTTACAGCAAGCTGGAAGAAATCAGAGGGACTAAATTGTTTTGTTCAGGGAGTCCCCTGCCTTTCACATGTTGTGCGCTCATGGTTTGAAAATAAGGCCATGTAATGCACCTTACCCCAGACTGTGATAGAAGCAGTTGTGCTCCTTTATGGTAATCTTTGTAACAATATTTTGTAAAAAAGGAAAATATCTTAAAGGGTTGCTTGGCTCCTACACAGTATTCCTCGGGTTGTCAGAGGAATGGATCTGTGCTTGCTACATACAGAAGACAGTAATTAAATAATCAGGATGGGCTGTCCTGCATACAGGAGTCATTTATTGGGATCAATAGTTTTCAGTGTCAAAAGGTGTAAAGGCTCCTTCAAGGGCCATTCCACCCCCTCAGGAAAAAGAAAATCTGTGTGTAACACTGATTGGATGTGATTTAAATGTTTGTTTTACAATAAATGGAAACACAACTGAATAGCTGCCTTTTGTAACAAGTTGCAAGATGTTTGCATGATTAGAGGTGGAAATTATAAAAGGTAGATTTGCTATGTTGCAAATTTTTTATTTTGTATTTTTTTTCAAACTGTACCCGAGGACACAGGGATTCTTACCTCTCCTGCATTGTTGATAATTTCTCCAGCAGTGGCAATTGCAACTGTATAGTCTATGTATAATATTACTGGCAGGGATGGTTTGAGCTTACATTATTAGCCAGCAGCCGCCCAATCGCCCACAACTTTTGGCAGAGGCCTAAAGCTATTTCTAAAGTAACTCTACATTATTATGTTTCCATAAAATGTGTCTGGTTGCATTTACACATACAGGAGAAAAAGCTCTCATGTCAAATTGTATAGCACACATTTTCATGGCTGTCAAACAAGGGAGATACTACACTTAATTTTATTTTCTGTTCAGACCGATATAGAGGGATCAAATCCATCCCATAAATAGCATCCGTTTTTCTGTTTCTGTGGAAATGTTTACAGCCTCAGTCGCCCCCCGTGGTGGCTCCCTGCTTGTCACTGTTAATTCAATGAGAAACATATGAGTCACAAGCCGGAGGACAGGGAAGGATGTGGCAACCTATGCAGCTGCGCTTTTACCGGATGAGCAGGGAGAAATCGACGATTGCGTCAGAAAAGCTTAATAAATCTAACCGATATTTAGTCATTACAAAACATTACGTGGAAGTGGTAGGTAGACTACATGGACCAAATTTCTGCAATGAAGGATAATCGTATAAAACGGTACTTATCCTTGCTTTCGACGTAGCAAAGGACAGGTAAGAAAGATGACAGCGTGCGTGTGTATGTGTTGTGGGGGGTGGGGTGTGGGGGTGTGATTACCGTCAAAAAAGCTGTAAAAATCAATCAAGTGACGCGCGAATTGCCATGGTAATTAATTACCATGATGACGATTTTCCCTTCCTCCAGCGCAGCCAGGGATGCTGACTGGCGTCATGAGAAATCAGATCAATTTACTACCAATGTCGCCCATTTTTACAAAATATAAAGAACATTGATCTCACCAATTACACAGCTGCCAAACTGTTGTCAGCATATTTTCCCTGAGTCTTATTTTTAATTGAGTCCAATTTCAAAAAGGACTTCATTTCTTTTCAATTATGTGTGAATAAAAAAATCTGAATGGAAAATACCCCATATGCTCACAAATCAATATTGGCAGTCAGATTATGCTCTAATCATTGCAACTCAGCCAAAGCACGTGTTATGATGCCTTAAAGTGCTATCGGAAATGTAATTACGGTTTGACAGACATACGTGAACGGCCCAACAAAGTGGCAAATACGGCGTTGAAAGTCGTTTTCCTGATACTTGAGTTGCCGAAATGTGACGAGGAGGGGGCGGAGAGCATGGAAGCGGTGTAAAATCGTAGCAAAAGTTATATTTGTACAGTACAGCAACCTTTGACGAATATATTCATAAACTATCACATGTCTGATGCACATTTTCTCCTCTAAGTTCTGCACCACAAGGTAGCTTGATTTTTTAACGAGTGACCACCAAGAAACTGCGTTTGCTACAGGGTCCATCTCGTTATTACATTCTACCAAAAGCACTTCAATGCGCGAAGTCGTATTTACAACTGCTGTGTCGGAATAAGGAGTTTACGAGGCGCACGTGAAGGCAGCACTATAACCGGTGTCAAGGAGAATGGGCGGTCCGCCATCGCCTGACCCCATTCGTTCCTACGCGAAGCGAAGTGATGTATCTGCCAACCTAGAAGAGAGTACTCAACGGTAAGAATCATTGCTTGCTTTTGTATGACAGAGGACTTGCCTTAATGTACGAATAGGATGAATGTGCTTATAATGTCATTAAGCGTTAACCACCGAGAGCTCGGAGATTGTGTCATGGTGAACTCCAATATCAGAGAGTACTTAACGTTACCGTTGGTGCACGAGTCAAAGTTTGGCTGGTTGGTTAAGGTAAGACCATGCGGACGTGTAGGTTAGTTACATAGTAAGCTAGCTTCTGTTAGCTAGTGTGCCTCCTTCTTGCTATTCTTAAGGTTGTGATTGTATTTGATGACAGCTGCCATACACTGGAAACATTACAGCCGGGTAATGTCACCTCCTGTAGCGTTAAATGCGCCAAGATTGTCAACCACGTTAGCTAACGTTAGCCGGTTTGGCTAGTTCACTCACAAGGCGACTGCATTGCTCAAATGAATGACTTGTCGGAGCGTGTGGGGATTAATTAGTCAACCTGGCAACAAATCTGTCCATTCTCACACTGCTTGTTACAGAAATTGCTAAATAATATTCTAAACCCTACAGTAATACATTATATCAGCTTACCTGCAGCTCTTATTTAGCTATGTCTGTGTGGCTGTTATACTCGTGATCAGATAACACGTGTAAACATACACGGTCAACGACTCCCGTATTATTGCCTTTGAAGTATACAGTCAATATTTACCTGTTGGTTCGATTTAACTGAAGCTTTATACTTCCGTTGAATACCATCAGAGGTGCTGCTCTGAGCCACCAGGTGCCTCTTTGGTATACCTGATATTTACATAGGCTACTGACTGTGACAGTGATCCCCGAACTGGGGGGCTGGACACCTCAAAGCATCCATTACATATGACAGAAAAAGTTTCATTTTGCTGTTATTAAAATATTGAATGGTATCTGTCCTTAGTTTCAGTCCCTCCCTAGACAGGCATACCATCTAGTGGTACCATTTCAGTTTGGAGCCAGCGGACAAAATCGGCATAGATGGGGTCCCCTAACCAAATGTGTATTGTTTTGAGGGTCCTTGACCTGAGAAGTTTGACAACCTCTGGGGAATGGACATGCACCCTACTCATCCCATAACCTTAGACAGTCTAATCAAAATATTTGTAAAAATTTGCCTCTCATAGCTAGAAATTAGACATGTGTCCGACCAAAGACACAACTTTGATGAGCCAGCTGCGCATGTTCCCATCACTGAGTTGCATCACTTCAACTATGAATGTAACTACAAGTTAGTGATTGCATGCGGGCCATTGTGTGATGTAACCCAGAAATTGTTCATTGACAACTAACAATTGACAGTTCAGTTTAGCAAGTCATAGCAATGTTTCTGTGGTCTTGACGCAGAACCAACAGACAACCTATGATTACACAGCCTGCTTGCATCACCACTTGCAGTGTAGCTCAGACCTCGGTTCAAATCCCGAGTCAGACAGTGTATGTGTATTAATTGGAATGCCCACTTTTCCCTTTTCCCTTTTCGTCCTTACTTCACAGCCTTACCTCCTCTAAATAACTATGTTCTGTGTAAGATTATGAATGGAAAATCGAGACACGGGTTCAAATTATGACGACAAGGAGGTAGTTATAGCAAGCAAGCGCTGATCGTTGTGGCCAACTTTACCACAGTCCAAACTTCCATTGTTTACTTGTTTGGCAGATTTGGCAATTTAGCAAGCACCAAGATGGTTGCAGCTTATCAAGGATTACATGCTTGTTTTTACACGTTAGGGAGAGCCTTTTTCATGTTCATTAATCAAGACTGAGCTGTCCATATGTGAAATCTGTTTCAGTCTGGATTCTCCCATTTGTGAACTATAGATCTTAGAGTAAATGTGAAAAAAAGCAATGTATTTGACCAGTGGGTAAAACTGAGAGTCAGAGGCCTTGACTCATACATAATAAGCCCAAATATTTGATTTTGTCATCCATTTGGGACAATTTATCTAGCCTCTCATGGCTTGTTTAAGCAATCATTTGCTAAAGAGAAAGTACAGAAACAACATTGAGAAGGCATCGGCAACCGTGCTGCATTAATGCTCAGTTCTTAGAAAACATGTCTTTTGCTCTACACACACACACACACACACACACACACACACACACACACCTTCCCAGTGGTGACTGAAGTCCTGTGTGAATTTTGTCAGATGTGCTAGATAAGTCCAGACTGACCTTCCAGCTATCAGCTGTGAACAGCTACCACATCTTCTACCAGCTAATGATTAGACACAAGCTTTAACCAAACATCATTCTCCTTGTGTTATCTATATATTACAGTAATTCTGTCACATGAAATTGACACATTGTTCATGTCACGTTTTTGTTTTGCCCAGTCTTATCAGTCTTCAGTGCAGCAGCCCATGCTAGGCCTTGATTCACAGTCACTGTCTTTTAGCACTGATAACAGCAAGTTGGTCAGTGTTGATGAATATATTTTTATGTTTTCCTTAATCATGGCCCTTATATCAACTACTTATAAAAAGATCTTTGTGCTGGTCCCAGCCCCTCTGTCTGTCTGCCTGTCTCTCTTTCTGCCTGTTATATCGCTGATTCACTGAGCAGGCCAGGGTTCAGCTGAAGGTTTAATGATTACTCAAGATTATTGCCCTTTTGGGTTGCTCAGATACAACCAGGACTGGGGCCCATGGGTGCACAAATTCCAAAGAAGATGACAGTGGACCAGCTATGTGTGCATGCGTGTGTGCTCACGTGTGTTTGTGTGTAGAGGGCACAAGGCGTGGGCAGTGTCAAGGTTGCTTGGTGTGATTTTCTTGGCCAAAAATATCTCAATAGACACTGTTATCGCAATATTTCTGAAAATTGGATGAAAAAAGAACAAAACATAATATTGCGCTGTTGTTTGTGTCAGTTTTACATATGATGACATTTGGCTCGGGGCATTTAATTGCGTCTTGTGAATGTAAGTGGATCTTGTGTACCGAGCACATAGGCTTTAAAAACAGCATGACTCATCTAAACTCATTGCATGCATCCAATTGTCTAACATTGAAGTAATGACATGCATACTAATCTATCACTAGGCCTAATTGCCGTTAGTGATAAAAAGCAGTGTTCAGGTATTCTTCTTCTTTTTTGTATTAATTTCTACTACCCAGAACCTGTGAAATAATATGGATGTGCATATGCTTCTTTGAGACCATTAGGCTTAAATATCAAATTCTCCTGGTCTCCGTTAAAACATGTCTGATGCAACAGTCTGTCGTGTGCAGCTGCAAACCTTCCCGCGCTGTAATTGCTCTCTTCCCATCAAACAACTGGTTTTCTATTTTCCATCATTTACACAGATGAAAGGGTGAGGGGGTGGAAGCATCGCAGCCAGCAGCTCAGCCCTGCCGACATAATATGTAATGTGCAATCATTGTCCCTGTGTTGCCAGGCAACCGTGGCTTCCCTGACCTTTTTGTGTGATGTTTTTTGTAATGGTGCCCCCCTCACCGCCAACCTGGCCAAACATTAAAGTAAACTGCAGAGCCTCTGTGGGATTTGGCTTTGAAATGTTGTCCTTTTTTCTTCTTGAATCATTATAATGGTAGAGTGTGGAAACCCTTTTAATGAAAAGATTAAGGGAGAGAACATTGTTTTGTGATTATTTTCAGTGTCGTTTCTGCTCTTCTTGACCTTGTACACAGTAGAGAGAGACACAGTTAAAATGGAAGGCTAGCGGGAGGACATAAGACAGGGTATGACTCAACATCATGAGTACACAGACTGTACATGACATTATATCACAGATTACCCTGAATTCAAGATGTCTAATACAACATTGATGCAAGTCAGTGATAAATCTATTGCAGTTCTTCTCAGTCTGGAGGTAACAAGATGATTTCTGCAATCTAAAAAATACATGAATATAATTGAGTTGAATATAAAAATGTATCATGGTTTGAATCATAGCTCATACCACAGTTTTTGTGCATGACGAAGACCTTATTTTTTTTGCGCAATAATGAATATTTGCAGTTTCTAGACTTCTTCCAATAATTTGTAGGGATGCACCGATGCCACTTTTTCAATGCTGATACCAGTTACGAGTATGAAAGTTTAAGTATCGGCCGATACTGAGTACCGATCCAATCCATTACTTTTACTGAGGCTAAGGCTTACTTCCTTAGTTTGGGGTCAATGGACAGAATTATTGAGATAAAATCCTTGTTTTTCCCACTGTTTGAGAAATACAGGTTTCTATGTGCCACAAATGCATAAAATCAAGACAGTTTGCTTTTATTTCTTACATGTTACTCATGGCTTTTATCAGATTTTAGTCTTGGGTAAAATCTCCGATGCCGGATATTCCATTTTAGCCTGGTATCGGCACCGATACCGATACCAGTATCGGTATCGGTGCATCCCTAATAATTTGTCAAAATAGAGAAAATAAAGAAAAAAAAGATCAGTTAAAGTTTGCTATTTTGCACACTCATACCTACAATAACTAGATGTGAGGAAGGAAGTTTCTTAACTTTTTCACCTAGCAACCCCCCATAAATAAGGCCTTATTTATGGGGGGTTGCTAGGTGAAAAAGTTAAGAAACACAGCCCTAGTGAAATAGGCCTAGCCTTGGCCAACTGGTGCAGAAGCAGATTGTTTGCTCTGAGCCATCTTTCCTTTTTAAAGGGCAGTCTAATGCAGCAAGCAATCAACTGTACTCTATACTTCAGATTGGAATAGCTTCTGGGGTTCCTGTGTTTCTGTTAAGTAGCCTATTGGAGTCAACATGAAGAGGGTGACTCTGCCTTTGCTTTCCAGGAGCCCACACACAGCATATTCAACACAAGAGCAAAGATGGCTGAATCTTTCTGATTTGAATTTATCTAGAATTATGAGTCTCTACCTACAGAAGCAGATTCAGAGAGCCTCACCCTCGTCCTCTCTTGCAACTGAAAGGCAACCTACTGCACCACGCCCCATGACCTTTTTAGTATCATTTAAGCTATGTGGACTTCATGCACCCCCTGTCACACATTATGGTTAACAGCTGAGGGGAACACCTTCTGCTTTGGTGAACTGTTGGCATAGCAAGGCTGCAACATCAAACCGCCCCTGCTATAAAGGTCATTCCAGTTGGGTTGAGTTTCTCTTAGGCTTGGCTGAGAGATAAAGCGGTCAGTGTTTCCCATGCTTCGGCTGTGTTTTCTGTTCTTGTTTTTTTTGGAATGCAGATTAATTGGAAGGTTTTCGGGAAATGCAGAAATGGATATCATCTGTGTTTTGTGTTGTTTTTTGTTTTTTTTTACAAGTATAGTATAGCGGAAGCATATTTGAGAATCATTGCAGCATTTGGACCAGATATGTGTTTGTGGGTTAATGTGCGCGTGTGTGTGTGTGTGTGTGTGTGTGTGTGTGTGTGTGTGCTCACCTGTGCATCTCTGTGAAAAAATCGATGCGGGTTTGTTGTGAGACGATGAAGCTAATCAACTGTAAGTACAAAGCAGAACAGATCCCAATCCCAATTGATTATACTGTAGTGACTCCAAGTCCTAATCTGACAACAATTGGTGCTGTCATCTAGTTGTTGAGGACACAAATATCTGAATATTGAACTGTTCATCCAGTGTTCTCTGGTCTTTTGGAAACGCGCTTTTATTTTCTGAAATATGACACATTCCCCAGCAATTACAACTTGAGACATTGTGTTTATTAGAAGTTTTATGGTATGTCAAGTTTAACAAGGCCATATCCTTCAGAGGTTTTCAATAGTCCCTTAGTAACAACAGGAGCCATGACCGGTTTCCCCCCCCCCCCCCCCCAAGTATCTGCTCAACACTGCAGGCTAAATAAGTGGTTTTCTGTGGTCAGGTGTGGTTCATTAGAGACACGGCAGAGATGATAGTATTCTTCTTGTCTTTAATGATTCACTGTGCATGATTTTCATTTTCCGACTGATTTTACAGTTCATTTTGTATGTTGACTTTAGATCTACATTAGTTTGTCGTTAGTCTGTATACAATACACACAAGGTTGTGTTTGACCTGATGTGGTTGTGAATTGCTTTGATAGTCTTAGATAATGACGTACATTTTAGATGGGGAAACATCTTTGACCGTTAGGATTGCTGTCTATTTTTGAGGTTGACTGTCTATTGATCTTGAAGACTTTTAAATTCTCTTGTGACTACAAACTGCTGCTGCCCACAAATGGTACACTGGAATGTAAAGTAAAGTCTCCCAAACCTTAACTGCTCTGGCTTGTACATCAAGTCTGGCATTTTAAGTAGCTTTACCTTAGTAATTTTCCATAAGTCCCATGCTGTGAAATGGCTGTGGTGTGGTCCTTGATTTAATTGCTGGAAGGATTTTAATCCAAGGGCCGTTTCTAACCTGTCGGAAAGGTCTTAATGCATTGTTAAATTTTTACCATGACATCTTAACAGTAGGGAGTTTATTATCTTTACCAGCAGGGCAACAAGGGGCTTGCCAGATCCAGCTCAGTAACTCTCACACAGGAACAAAGGCTTTCTATGGAACAGCAGGCTGAAGTGCAGACTAGCGGTGTTCAGAGAGGCTACTATTAGTATTTGTATCTGTATTTGAGACCCAAACTTTAGAGCAGTTTTTGGATCACAGTCTGCCATGGCTCAATCAAGATTTGTAAACGGAGTGGCTTTGTCATCAGTGGCCACGCATTGTGAATGATGTGACTCAAGTGCTGCAAAACAAATCCTAACCCCACAATCATTCATTTATATTGATGCAAACTTTGCAGAGCTCTGTACAAGGATCCTGTGTCTCAAACATATTGAGATGAAATTGATCAAGCTTGGTTAATGATTATAGTATTTTAAGATATAATTTCATTGCAACGTTAATTTACTGAAATGTTTCCATTCTGAAGATATCATAGAGCTTGGAACAAACAGGGTAGAACATAAGTGGAATAAATCCAAGACGTGCAACACTTGCACTACAATGTCATCAGCAGTGGAAGGATGCAGCAGTAATGGATTCTCTCATTTGAAATGAATGACCTTCCATTGGAGAACCACATATTCCATGCATTAGCTTTGATTGGGATGAGTTAAAGAGCTACATTATACCTCTTGAAGCAGCTGTGTGATGATGAGTGCATTTAAATTGCCCTCTTAGTGTCTATAAGAAGAATCAGACATGTATATTTTTCTGTTTTTATCTCATACTAGTGCAGTGCCCGTTCGCTTTGAGCCCCGCTGCTGCACAGAGCGCTGTTCGCCCCGCCCCGCTGCTGCACAGAGCGCTGTTCGCTTGTTTATTCAAAGTTTAATATTAATATTGAACGTGTCGCGTGTCCAATCCGACACTGCACATTCTTGGGTCCCCAGCAATACACCCGCCGAGTGTGAAGTAGATCGGACGAACGGTTGTCGAGATATGCGAAGGACACACATACAGAGATTCCTCGCTTTATTAGTATGATATATAGTTACACATTTTGAACCAGTTTTGGAATCGCTTCTCTGTTCCCAACCTAATTCATACCTCAGGTTATAGATAATGAGCCGTAATGATGAGTGTGGTATTTAATGGGGTCAGATGTCTTGGCCAGGGCTTGATCAACCCAGCTCAGGAGAATCACACAGACAGGCCTGTCACTGCAGAACACTACTTTTGTTTGATCAACACACACACAAACACAGTCTCTCTCACTCTCTCTCGCTCTCTCTCACACACACACACACACACACACACACACAGAAACAGAGAGACTGAGGCGGTGAAGTTGCCAGAGGAGTAGACTATGTGTGGGAACAGGGGGTTGAAGGCTACAGCCTCCTGGATCACACAACAAGCTTCATGGGCAAAGTAAAGCTTTTGAAGTCCATTTTGAAGCCGAGTACACAGCAAGTTTACTTCTAAAGAGGTACACTGCATCATCCCTCTCCTCTGTGATCCTGTAATTGCTGTATCATATTTGTCAGTATGTTCTGTGAAACCCTGTAAGTTATCTGCGCTAATGTCAATTTTTTTTTCATGTTGACTAAGATCAGATGAAACTATTGATCCCCTCTGGCGAAATTGGTAGTTGTCCTCATGGTAGTTGTTCTCTCTATGTTTGATTTTCCTCTTCAGCTCCCTCTGGATTGACTAAACGTCCTCCTGAAACCACTCTTTTTGTGATTTCATGTCCTTGTATCCATGGTTTACTGTTGGGAGAACGGCAAACTGTTTTCGTTGGAATTGTAGTGTCCACACAGAATTTGACATAGTCCATAATGCAAAGGTAGAGTCCTTTGGTCCATGTGCTGAAATCAGCCCTCAGCCCTGTAGAGGCTCCATAGACTCACTGTCTTGATGGCAATGGGCTGCTGTTGTTCTCGTCATTTTTGGCCAGGTCACCCTTAGGAAATGATTCTTCTTAATCTCAGTGGGACTTACCTGATGAAATGAAGGTGGACAAAACTGTTTCTGATTATCCAGCGTAGTTTGGGGAGCTATGATAATCTTTAACTTTACCCAGCCTTTTAAAAACACTACAGTAGAGAATGCTTAGCCAAATGAGACACTCATGTATTATGGTTAAATTTCTATCTTCACAAGCTAGTATATTGTGTCATTGACAACATGTCAATTATAAGGCACTGGGCTGCTGAAATAGACTAATACGTGTGTGTGTGTGTGTGTGTGTGTGTGTGTGTGTGTGTGAGAGAGTGTGTGTGTGTGTGAGAGAGAGAGTGAGAGGGAGAGAGAGAGACCTTGAACCTTGGAACCATTGGCACCTGATGTCAGTGTTCTGAATGCAAGTAGCTCATCTTTTCTCTCTCATAATGTGTGAACTTGCTTTGAAGTTGATGTAAATGAGTTTATTTAAAACCAGCCAGTTTATTTTTAACAAAATGACCATGTTTTCACTCTGGCTGAAATACCAGTTTTATGCTTGCTGGTTTTGGAATGAATTTGTAGTTGAAGTTGCTTGCAACAGGTGCAGAGACTTTTGTCTTATTTAAATACTGGAAGTGGCAAACTAACCAAATTACCCAGCCCAATTTTCTTTATAAAAGACAAAAGTCTCTGCACCTGTTGCAAGCAACTTCAATTTAGGGAAGCACTTTCATGTAGCAGTCGTGACCCCTGCTGTAGGGTAAGTTGCTCCCACTGTTAGAAAAATGTATAGACAATTAAAATTCATCATCTGGTCTCATTGAGCATCCAAATTCCAAAATCCCCAAAACAACAGGGTAATTACAGTGCATTTAGTCCCTATTAATTGACAACAGAATACATGGGTCCAGTCAGCAAAATTTCCCTGCCGGCTCTCCTAATACTACAAAAGTGTCAGTGACAGTGTCTGGACTTTGACATTAGGTTGACAGTTTTATAGCACAGAGGAAGAAAATTAAGGATGTTGCATTTATGACAAATAAGTAATGATCTCTTGGCAACATTTTAAAATTGCATATTTTTTCTTTTGCTGCTGGGAATTTTTGTATAGGTGATTTAAATGAATCAATACAGTACTACCTGAAAGATCTGATTTAAATGTGTTGGACAGCAGGACATTGGTTCTTTTTGTGCCTTTTTTTTTTTTACGAACATCTTCTACTGTTTGAGCTAAGCATGTTGTGCAAGCTAGTGAACAAATTAGGAACAAGCTATCACCAAGTTGGATGCATTGATTCAGAATTCAGAATGGTGAAAGCTCACTTAACATAATGTTGCCGGATTATGAAAATAAGAATCATGACCAGCCCAAAATTGGTTAAACTATTAAGTTGAACTCAAGTCACTAGCGGCAAACCAACGTCATCCTATCACCATGTGTCCAAACCGAGGGTGTCATTTTTTTGAATGGGTCATTTTTTATAGGCTATATACCGCACACAGATACACTATCTCATGCAGCCATAGGCCTGCACTTTCTCTCTGATGAACACATGACCCTGTTTTAGAGGGGTAATTGAATTGGAGCCCAACATCTCACGAGATCCCACCTCTCCCTCTCCTCTCCCCTCGTTGTTCTTTCCCTCCTCCTGCCTTGTATCACTTGTAATTCTCCACCGCCACCCACCTCATACTTTCCCCTAATTTCTACTATCTTCTGCTGCACAGATCCTCTCATCTCTCCCCCCCCCCTCCCTGGTCTGTCCTCCTAACCCTACTCCACACCTCCTCTCCTCTCTCCCTCCCCTCACCTCTCTGCAGTAAGCTGCCCGTTGGCTCTTCCTTGTCGTAGGGAGCGTAGGACAGTGCAGCTCCAACATTGCGAAAGAGCAGGTTGTGAAAGAGAGGATGGTGTTTCGTGTAGTTGAACAGGAGAGGTATGTGAGACTCAAATGAGCACAGCAGGGAGTCAAAAATCTCTCTTCACCTCTGACAACAAAAACATATCCAGTAAGTGAAACCTGTAAAAGCACGCTGTTGTGTATCGCTTGTGCAAATATAACATGGGATTCAGTTTTGTTTGGTCAAAATGATCCGTATTGAAAAAGAAAAGAAATACATGTTTTGGGAAAGATTGTGTTTGTATTGAATCTTTGGTAACAATGTTGTGACAGGTGATTTTTCTTATGTATGTGTTTGGTGTGCTGTGTTTTTTTTTTTTTTTGCAGAATTTCCCTGTCGACTCCACAGTGGTTGTGATTGGTGGTTGTGAGCGAGATACTCCCCTTCGGTGAGCGTTAAGTCTGAGTGGTCTGTGTGTGTCAGCCAGCCGACGGCAGCTCGAACTGAGTAGGTAAGTCTTTCTGTGTAGCTTTCTCTGTCACATACACACACTGCTGCTACGAGGAAAAAGATCATATCACTTGTTTTTTTTGTTGTTTTCCCCTGAATAATTGTGTTATGAATTGTGACGCATCTATCAGAATGCATTGTTTAGGAAGCTGTAACACTGATTCTTATTAAATTAGGTTTGCAAGTTAGAAATAGACATTTTTGTGAAGCCCTAATGCGGACACAAACATAGCACTGTACTAATTGTGATTGTAAGTGTACTGAAGGCATGTGGAATAGTCAAGAATATGTTTTTTTTTGTTGTGGAGTATGCAGATGACTGTGTGTGTGTGTGGCAGGGAAGGGAAGGTTGAAGGTCATGCATGCCTGCGTCTGGCTTATTCTCATTTTTACCTTTATCTCACGGATCCTTCACTAGCTTTTATATGTAGGAGGAAACTAGTCATTGAGCTCCAGAGTTTCTGGCGTTCAGAGGCCACAATCCAATTTTACAATCTTTGCTGGCTAATTTTCTATCTTAAACTTAAACAAAAATGCTGACTCATAAGATAGTAACACACAGGTCATGCTGCCCTGGTGCACAGTTACCCTCACACTTGAAGCGGTCTTGTGTGTGTGTGTGTGTGTATTTTCAAGGCTGGGTTGCTTCAACAGTATCAAAATCAAACTTGCTTTTGATTAGATGTACTACATAAAGACGTCACTCTCTTCACTCTTTTTCGCAATCATCCTCTCACACGTACACTTCTCACTGTCTCTCACTTTTTAACACATGAATTTCCCCTCTCTCCTTAATGCAACACACATTCATCTGTCTTTCTCTCTCTCTGTTATCTAGATTAAAAAGAACGGGCAATATTATTCCTGTTCTGGCGTCTTTGCTCCTGGCAGTCCCAAGGTCCCAGTTAAGACTTACGGGTGATAAGGCTTTTGCTTTGGCTCCATCAAGACTGTGGAATAGCCCTCCCCAACCATCAAATCAAGCAGTCAAAAATGTTTAAAATGCGTCTTAAAACCTAATTCATTGGCCTTTCACTGTGTCTGTGTCTATTTCATGGTTTTAATCATGTTCTTATTACCTTATTTCCCTTACATCTTATTTTCCTGTTGGTGTTCCTTGCTCTGCCTCCTTTTTTCTCAGTTTTGTACCCCACCTTTTGTGAAGCACTTTAGTACACATTGGGTTTGTGTTTTTAAAGCGCTATCAGTGCTGTATAATGCTCTACAAGTAAAGTTGGCTTGACTTTCTCACATTTTCTCTCTCTCCTACTCCCCCTCCCTCTCGCCCTCCAGTTAGCTCTCAGTGAGTATCCCTATGGGTGAAGCGCTTCCTTTGCCGTTGTGATCGACCTCCGAGGCCGTGCTTCCAACAGCCTTCACCCCTCCACCCCCCAGCCTCCACCTTAAAGCATCATGGGGGAGGTAGTCCAGATGCAGTTCTCCACGGTGGACTACGTCATCTTTGCCTTGCTGCTGGTGGCCTCGGCTGGCATCGGCCTGTTCTACGCCTTCTCTGGCGGCCGCCAGCGCACAACACAGGTAGGCACTGGGGTTAGACGGATACATCGGCGAAGAAATCATTTTTTTCTGCTGATGATGCCTCAGTAAATCAGTGTTTCCTATAGATTTGGGTTTTTTTTTGGGGGGGGGGGGTTTCGGGGGGGAGGGTAATTTAGTTTATGAAACTCGGGTTTGCATTTCTGTCTCTCTCTCTCTCTCTCTCTGTTCCCCCCCCCCGCCTCTGTCTCTCTGCTCTCCCCCTCTGTCTCTGTCTCTCTGCTCTCTCTCTCTGTGTTTTGGGCAGGCTGAGCAATCAGGCTAGATAATTAATTTTCATTGTATTTACATTTTCCTAGCTGTAGGGCAATTTTCCAGCTTGGAGGTGGAGGGTGGGGTTGCACTGCAGCTAAATTAAACACTGGATTTAAATTGGCACAAAATTAGATTTTTTTTTTTTGTGTTTTTAGAAACAGTGTCCTGACCTGACATTGGCATTTTGCTTTTCGTAGGAGTTCCTGCTGGCCGACCGGTCGATGAGCTGCCTGCCTGTGTCTCTGTCCCTGCTGGCCACTTTCCAGTCGGCCGTGGCCATCCTGGGTGCTCCGTCTGAGGTCTACACCTACGGGACCCAGTACTGGTTTCTGGGCTGCTCCTACTTCCTGGGCCTGCTCATCCCGGCCCATGTATTCATACCAGTCTTCTACAGGTTGCGGCTGTCCAGCGCCTATGAGGTACACAGTACACTGGAGAAGTAATAGACAGCAAGTACCCATGGTTTGAAATGAACACTCCTCTTCTAAAAAGGTTATATGCAGATCTACTTGATTGAGACAAAATCCGGTTTAGATGTTATTTGTCTAGTTTGTAAAAGATATTCTTTAAATGGAGGTTTGTAAATGATATATTTTTCTCATCTATTTCTCTGTTGTTGTGTACTCTCTTCTTTCTTCTGTCTCTCTTTCTGCCTCTCTCTCCCTCTCAGCACACTCTTTCTCTTGTTCTATCTTTGTCTTTCCGATGTATGTCCTCACAGCTCAACTTTCTTATCTGTTAATGTCCAGGAGAAACACGTCTGAACGGCTGTGATGGCTCTTTATCTACAGCCAGACTGACAGTTTTTATCCTGAACTTAAACAACTATAATTTGCAAATACACAGGAACTAATGCAGTTATTTCATGTACCTTAAGGATGACTGCTTACTTGCATATCTGGCTTTGATACTGGGGAACAAAACTACGAGTAAATGTCCACAGCGTTAACCTTAGATCACAAGATGACACTGACTTTGAGATTGCATTTGTAATCGGCCGCTTTTGTTCCCTTTCTCTCCTCTCGGCAGTATCTGGAGCTGCGCTTCAACAAGACGGTTCGCATATGCGGGACTGTGACCTTCATCTTTCAGATGGTATCTTTGTTTATTTCATAGTTTGTGTGTATGTGGGATTGGGTGGTGGCATGTCTCCACATTGTTTTAGTTGTCAGTGTAGTGGGGGGTGATGTGGATCTAATCTAACTGATTAACCTGATGATTGATTCAATATTATTTTATTGCAAGCTAAATTAATTTACAAGCCTCCACCACAAAAATAGTTCAGCCGGACTGCAACCATAAAAAACGTCTGCAGCTAGCATCCATGGGCTACACTGTAGCAGAACTGTAACCATAGCAACATAAACAAATCCAGTAAAATTGATGTTCAGCCTCTAACCAGTAATAAACGTTTCATGCTTGCAGAATAAATTGAAAGTAAAAGTCTTCCATGTTTCTAATTTCTGTTATCTGAGTGTTTGTCTACTGTAACCAGAGTGTTTTTGGTGTTTTTAATAATTTGATTGTACCCATAATCACAGCAGGGAACGCCCTCCAGGGTATTATTGCTTATTTATGGAGCCAGACTAACCTTTGACCCCTAAAAATGTCACAGTGGCCCTTGTAAAATTTCCACTTTGGGATGTATTTCCTTGATGAGGTTAATAACATCTATATTCTTTTCAGTAAGAGTCGGAAAAGTTTTATACACAATGTTGAGTAATGTCTGTCATTTTTTTCAGCAACTTGACTAGGTTTTCTAATAGTAGCTAGTCTTGAAGCAAATCTATAGACAAATCAATGCCCCAAAATCTTTTCAGAAATGTGTATGAACAATAGGCTCAGTTCAGGTCATGAATTTATTACTTATTTAAGTTTGGGCCTGTTTTGGGGTCAACAACACTGTTGAAAACCACTAGCAAAATGTCATGTATTACCTTAGGTCAGTTCCACAACATGACCGCTGATCTCAGCTTTGTTTGCGTGTCCCTGCTCTGAAATGTTTGTCTCTGCCTCTGCAGGTCATTTACATGGGGGTAGTCCTTTATGCTCCGGCCTTGGCGCTCAACGCAGGTAAATACACCAGAGTAGCTTCTTCTACTGTGTCACATTTTACCACAGCATCAGTTACACTTCTGACAGACACTTAACTGGGTTGAACACTGGGTTTTGCTAGGCTTTACTCTCATTTGTATGTTCAATTTTGAATGAGAGTCTGGGGTTCCCGGTGATCCCGAATACAGCATGTGTGTTATAGCTACTTACTGGGAAATTAAGTTCAGCTAGAAGATGATTGCATAAGAGCGTTGTTGTGTAGTGTTCCCTAATGAGATCGCTGTGTTCAATTGCAGTGACGGGCTTTGACCTGTGGGGGGCAGTGCTGGCCATGGGACTGGTGTGCACTCTCTACACTACTCTGGTAAGAGACTGAACCTACGCTTTGTCTCCTACATACCACTTGTCAGCTTGTTGTTTCAGTTCAGTGGTGATTGTTCGTAACACTCATGGAGCTTAATAAAAGTTTTGGACTCTCTGGAAATGTGAACTACCCCTGCCTGAATCCCTGTGACTCTGGGGCTTAACTTAGTAGACACTGGTGATTGAAATCAAGGAATACTTCATGTCCCCATCTTTTACCTGAATCACATCATTCATTCCCATATCTCCTCCCCTCTACTTATTCTGAAATTATCCTGAAATGCTTCCTATGTTTCCCTCTTATTTCTTTATCTAGCACCTCTATCATAAGTGATTACTCAAGGGACACAGACGCATTTGTTACATTTATTGTCAGTAAACCAAGACCCATGCACACCTTGTTATTGGTTGTTTGTAATGTTGGTGATCTAGGAATTTAAGTTTGCTCTACTGTTGCGCTCATTTTATGTCGCTCTGGATAAGATTGTCAAAGTGTAAATTTTAACCATGGGGACTGCTGTATGTTGTGTCTTCCAGGGAGGCCTGAAGGCGGTGATTTGGACGGATGTGTTCCAGACGGTGGTGATGTTTGTGGGCCAACTGGCGGTCATCATCGTGGGGGCCAGCCAGGCGGGGGGGATAGGAGAGGTCTGGAGGAAAGCCGTCAACGGCAGCCGCATCGCCAGCCTAGAGTGAGGAGCCAGCATTTTCATAGTACAGATAGTACACAAAGTATTGCTCATTACCTCAGAAATAGCGATCATTTGGACATGTGACTCGGACACATTTCTGGAAGACATTAAGACATTAAGTATAAAATTTGAAATATCCATGGACCATGTGTACATATTCCAAATTTCTGCAGTTGACATAATTTTAGTTTCATGCATAAATGAGGAAATTCCAACCATTTTTATGAGTAATTGTATTTATTTTGCATTGCCAATTTTATTTGATTATGGCTGTTCTAATAACTACCTCAAACTGTAGTAATAATAATGTAATCATGTAAAAATTACACTATTGGGAAAAAGGTGATAACATTATCAATGGTCTGAAGATGTTGTTAGCTGTACAATAAACATAGTTGCTCAATTATTGCAAGTAGGATAAGAGCATAAGTTAAATACATAACATATACAGTAAAAAGGTAGGAGTTCAGCGTCTTACTCAAGGACACATGGCTGTCGATAGACACCTTGGCTATTGCGAGAATCAAACCTGTGTGGACTTCATCTTCATCTCACTGTATCTCACTTTCTGCCTGTCCAGCCTGAACCCCGACCCTCTGGAGCGCCACACTTTCTGGACGCTGGGTGTGGGCGGGGTCTTCCTCATGCTGGCTCTGTACGGGGTCAACCAGGCCCAGGTCCAGAGATACCTCAGCGCCCGCACAGAGAAAGAGGCTGTCATGTAAGTATGATCCATTGCTCAGAACTTGTCAGTGTGGTTACTTAGAATTGGGTTACGCCTAATGATGTCAAACCGCCTGCTGTAGAGAGTGTAACCCGTCTGAGATCGTGTACCTAATGCAGATTGTCCTGAAGCCCCTTGGCTCCCCCACTGAGAGGCCGTCAAGCAAAGGCTCAATGATCTGAGAATCTAAAACCTCTTTACAGAGTTTCTGTTTTGTTAGGATCATTTACATTGCAGAGAAAGATAGAAAACACGTGTCACTATCCAGGAAAAGTATCAAAAGTTTTTTAGATAATAATTAATTTAATTTCTCAGGCCAGGAAAAGTTTGGGAATTTCTAAAAACTGGACGGAAGTATGAAAACATTTTGTCACACAGTCCCAATACAATCATAAATACTTATAGGCCCACTGTCAATTCACGTATTGTCATATTATTGTAAAGAAAGATTTTCAGCTATAGAGTGATATGGCTTCGTCGACAGTCATATTGCCCAGCTACTCACAGCAAACATCATATTGAACATCAACCAAAATCTTCAAATCCAGTCAAGAAATTAAATTCTAGAAAAACCACAGAAATCGGAAATGGAAAATTCATCGGAATCCCGTCATATTTTTATGTTGTTTTCCCTCTTCAACTATAGGGGTCGAATACTTTCTGGCGCAATCATATAGCTAATGGCATAACACAGTTACAGCATATTCATAATGCATCTCAAAACACATCATTTTCTAATGTGATCATTATGTAAGTAATGTGCATATAAAGAGTTTATGGTGCCACACAGTGCAGTTCAGGTAAAGTGTTACTGAATTTCACAGATTAGTGAGAAGAGCACTGGATCTTGTTTCTGATAAAAGACAAAAACAATCAGGATAGATTTAAGGACCGTGGCTCCAGGTGGTGCTTCCCTGATAAAACACAGGGTATTATTCTGAACTTGATGTTTAGTCATAACAGAATACAAATGCAGCGTTGAGCACTGAGGTTCAGTTACACACTGATAAAACACAGAGGTGAAGTGATGCTAAAATACAGAAAGGAGAGGAAATACAGTTTTTTACAAGTGAGATAAGAAACCCCAAGGGACTCATAAAAAACATCTCCCCTTAAAATGAACAGAAACAAATCAAACTGCAGCTCTAACCTTAACACACATCTTTTTACTGCTACTTTTGGATATTTTTTTTAACCATACTTTATTTTTTAGATATTTATATTGATACTTTTTACACTTTTAAACATGACTTTCTCTGTTCTTGTGTCCCTTTATGATGTTGGTCATCTTGTTTCTGTTGTTTTCTGTGTTTCTCAAGGCCCTGAACTGTTTTTAACCATGTTTGTTAAGCATGTTGGGGGGGGGGAAACCCACTTGTAACTTTTGTCCCCACCCTCTGTGTCCTTCCAGGTCTTGCTATGTGGTTTTCCCGTGCCAGCAGATCGTACTGTGTTTAGGTTGTCTGATGGGTCTGGTCATGTTTGCTCGTTACGGAGAGGAGAGCCCTCTGGACAAGGGCTTCGTCAAAACCAACGACCAGGCGAGTGATACTCTACTCTACTATAGGGGTTCTCCACCTTGGTGATGATTAATGAAATGTGTGGTGGGGGGGGTGGGGGTGATCTAATATATAAATTTACTATCATGTGTGATGAGTGCCTTAGTCTTGTGAAATAATTAATATTTGCAGCATCAGGGCTTCTTTCAATAATTAATCAAGTGTAATAGCTTGGGATGGAAAAATAAAATTCATCCATTGCTAACAAAGTTCACCATTCTGTATGCTTATGCCTGCAACAGTTGGTCAAGAGAAAGCATGACTTCGATTTTGGGGGGGTCATGCACCAAAAATGAGACCCGCTGCTCCACTACCTTGATTACATCACATCTGATGAAATATCTTGCAAAATCCCCTAGTGAGGGATTTTGGTCAACTTCCGCCTGTTATGTTTTTTTTCCCCAATAATTCAACTGGCAAACAAGTTCTGCTTTTGCAACACTGCAAAATGAACTAATCTCAGATTTTTCAGCTATTGTACATATGTTTACTGATTTTATTTTAATAACTCGCACACTTTCTTTGCAAATAGTCAGGCTGAGATCAATATTTGTTAAAAACTATTTCCTCTAACTGACATGTCTGTGGAGGCCTTAGTCAAACAACTCAGGGAACACTTTAAAAATGAATGGTTGCTGGCTGGTTATCAAGCAAAAAGAGATTCAGTTGGTCAATAATACATTAATTACCATTACAGTTACAACTACAATAAATTGCACAATAAATATCAAAACTGTATTCGAAATTTCCAAATCACTGACCTGCAGAGGGAAATGTGTTTGACACAGCTTCTTAAGCAAGTGCTGTACAGAATCACTGTTAAATGTCAGATAAAGACTTACATTTTATTCAAACAAAGCAAATCCTAAGCAGTTTAAGTGTGGAACAACATTCAGACTTTTTTTTTTTTGTGTCAGTATCTTTGCAGCGTCAACTCTGATGTAAAAAGCCATGGGAGTTCTTGCATGAGCTTGATTGTCCATTCTGGTTCTGTAGGTCCATCCTAATGCCCAGTTTCTTTCTGCAGATGGTGCTGTACTTTGTGATGGATGTGTTCCAGGGCCTGCCGGGGCTCCCTGGCCTGTTTGTGGCCTGTCTCTTCAGTGGAGCTCTCAGGTAAGCCACCCAAGAAACAAGGCCTGGAAATAAAGGGTCATCCCCCGGGCCAAAAGCTTGTCCGGTGTTTGTCCTCTGCCAGCCATGAAGGAGTTAGTTTCTTTCCAGGTTGAAAAACTATGAAGCTGAGTCACAATTTGAGATCAAAACAAACAACTAAACAACTGGTAAACTAGAGTAGGATGAGTATTCTACCTTGGTTGTAACGTGACCACACACAAAAAAAAAAGAATCTGGTCAAAACACTGGTCCTACTGTTACTGAAATTATATGGTTGTCATGGGAAATTGTTTTATCATTGTTGGCTAGACCCGAGTAATTTATAGACCTTGGTTTCAACCCAAGGGGAAGCAATCTGTCTCTAAATAATAAAGCCTGGCAATAACATGCCTGGCCGGCTGTGATTATATTCTCTTATGTGCTGGGTAGTAAAACGATAAGGAGTTGTTGGGCACAGTCCATTAGTTTTACTTTGTGTGTGTGTGTGTGTGTGTGTGTGTGTGTATGCTTCAGAAATGGGGTTTTTGTGACTTTTATGGATCCCTCCATCCACGCCTAACAGCATTAATGTAATGGTGTTTGTTCTGCACTTGATTTTATAGAACACATTTCCAGCCCATTATACAGTATATCCCCAGCCAGAATGTCACACACTGCAAAGCTCTATTGTCTTATGGTACTGAGTGAGTTTCCTTGGGATGTGACTGTTTTGTGTTTTTTTTTGTTTTTTTTTTTTCAGCATGTATACACAATAAATTCCTGCTCTTTGAGCACAAAAACACCCCCCTTTATCTCTTCAGTAGATTCAATTGTACTTTTATTCACAACATAGGTTATTGTCAGTGCAAGGTTAACACTTTGGTAAATGAGGGATGCAAACTATTTATATTGATATAATGGTTTGGCTTGCATTGTCCTGGCATGGTTTAGGTCCGCTAAGCCCCAAGAAGACAACGTAAACTCCAGTAAATTGTCAGTGACCACCCATTCTTTCCTGATGGGAGTGGCATCTTTTAGAATGACAAGGCCCCTGTTTACAAGGCCCAAGGGGTCTCTGACTGGTGCAGTGGTTTCCCAGAGTTTTCCCCACAGGGATTAATGTGTCGTCATCTATCAGTGACGAAGTGAATGATTATGAAAACTATATATATGTCATGACCGTCTCACTCACCAGATCCTGCTGCACTGCCCAGGAGAGCATTTTCTGTCATCACCAATAAGACAACAAATGATGTCACTGTTTCTAAAAAATCCTAACTGTACATTCAATCCCCTATTTTCTCTCTGTGTTTCTCTCTCTCTCCCTCTCTCTCTCTCTCCAGCACCATCTCTTCAGCCTTCAACTCCCTAGCAACGGTAACCTTGGAGGACCTGATTAAGCCTCATTTTCCAGCCATGACAGAAGCCAAAGCCACGCTGCTCTCCAAAGGACTTGGTAAGATCAGTGGTGCAGACTGCTCTGTCTACTACACACACTTAATTTGCACACACTTTTTGCTACATTTAGTTTACCACCGACATATAAACACAAAGCTTTCTTCAACTTAAATAAATAAATATATAAATAAATGATTCTTACTGGCAGTAAAGTTGTAGCAGATGTTTTCATTAAATCTCTTGGTTGTCCATTCCGCAGCTTTGGCCTATGGCCTGGTGTGTCTGGCTATGGCCTATATCGCCTCTCTAATGGGATCTGTGCTTCAGGTAACTACTCACATGGTTTGCATTATAATTAGACAGTGATGTAGGACTGTTGACAATTAATTTACAATTGTAATAATATTGCCCACTGCAATTTCCAAATCAGAAAGGGCTGCCATTTATTGTCAAGATGGAAAAAACATATCAGGCGGCATCCTAAGCGAGGTATTTTTGTTCTGCACGGATTCCCTTTCCTACAAATAAAGTTGTGCCATTTTATTGGAAAAGTTCAAATCCTAAGCATTAGCATCTTGGTCACTCACATAATTGTTTTTGAACAATTTTAAACATAATTTTTTTTTAAGAAATTGTGCAATAAAAGCTCTGTCCACATGTATTGCAATTAATTTTGCAATATTCAGACAAAAAATCTCAAATCAAGTTGGTGTTTGTTTTTTTGGGTCATTATGCAACTGTACCATGATTTAACTAGTTTTAACTAGTATACACAGAACTCAACAACTCAAGTAAAGTGACACCCACTGTACTGACATGCTGTCCTGTCTTCCTCTGTTCCCCCCCAGGCAGCCTTCAGCATCTTTGGGATGGTGGGCGGTCCGCTGCTGGGCCTCTTCTGCCTGGGAATGTTCTTCCCCTGGGCGAACTCCATAGTGAGTCACTTTTGAGTTTTTGATTCTCATGTCTGAAATAAGTTATTTGGTTTGGGGTTGATCAGGCACTCGTCTTTTAAGTTTTTCTAAGCCTTGATGAAGTTGGGTTTTCATTGATCAGAGTGTTTTTTTTTTTTTGTGGCAGCAGGTAAATGGTAAGAAGAGAGATGTGAACTGTAATGAGGAAAACACCACTGTCTCCTCTGAATCATCTCATGTTGCACTACAGTGACACACAGTCACAAACCTGACTATCATTATGTTGGGTCTTGTTTGGGTTCAGGCTCATAGCATGCTGTTCAGGTGCAGGTTTAGGCCAAAACGGCTTGGACTGGATGAACTCATGTCAGGCCGGGCTGAATCTCAGTGTCCAGACCCACAGGCTGAGCCTGCACAGACTTTCTCGCACATTTCCTGTTCGAACAGAGTCCAAATTCCATTTCAACTTAATTATAGAAATATGGAGTTGGTTATTTGTTGTCTGATCTCATCCAAACGAGCACTACTACTTTGTCCACCATGACAGTTTCTGTTCTTCACCAGATAAAGCTTCAGCTCATCTTTGTTCTGCACCACTCTTCTGCCTTTCTGCTTTTCCTGTCTTACCCTGCTTGTCTCATCTCATCTCCTCTTCTCTTCCTCACCTCTCCTCCTCTTTCCTCCTCTGTCACCCTCTCAGGGAGCGGTGGTTGGTTTGATAGCAGGCCTCGTCATGGCCTTCTGGATTGGCATCGGCAGTTTTGTGATGCGTATGTCTGCTTCACCGTCACTCAACGCCACCGCCCCACCCCTCCTTGGCAACATGACTACCGCTGTCATGACAACGCTGGTCAGCTCTGCCACAACCAAGCCAAGGTAACGTCATACATCAGAGTTCTGCTTAGGGATACAACTCTTATCTGTTGAATCCTGAGTACTAAACTTAATACCAATGCCATTACTTTTACTGGACACTATAGATGCAGACCAGCTGTCATTGTACAAAACATAATATGACATTGTTAAGTGCTAGACATATAATCATATTTCTCCATTAGAGAGATGTAACATCCTTCTTTGTGGAAGGAAGGAAGGAAGGAAATGCATTTTGCTTTGATTTCTGACATGTTACAAGGAATAGCTTTATCTCTTATGTCTGCCAGGATCTTAACCTAAGATGTGATTTTGAAAACATCTGTAGCAGATAACATGGAAACATTGAAATTCTTATTTGTCACCAGTGGGATAATGAGATTTAAAATGTTTTTTTTCTTTCTATTTGTTTCTCTTTGTTCCATCTTCCTTGCTTTCTTTCCCTCTTCATTTCCTTCCTCCATTCTTTCCCTCTGTTTTCTCTCTTCCTCCCCGTACCTCCATCAGGCCGACAGGTGTGGAGGCGCTCTACTCGTTGTCCTACATGTGGTACAGCGCTCACAACTCAACCACTGTTGTGGTGGTGGGACTGATAGTCAGCCTGCTAACAGGTAGACACACTCAGGCACACATACACTCACTACTTAAGTTAATATTCCACATCAAGGACTCAAACGGGTCCTCAAAGTATAGTGATACAAGTACACAAACACTTGAGCACACACAAGCAAACTTTCATACAGGCAGACAGCGCACAGACATAAATGGTAAATGGGCACAGACAATGCACAGCCACATAGATTGTGAATGCAAACCCCCAATTAGTAGCTAGGTAGCTAGCTAGTAGCTAACTAGCTACTACTACTACTACTGCCTAGGCTACAAGTAGTTAGCTATAGTGGGCCAAATATATTACCTTAAAATGTGAACCTTTAGCCCTCTGGATTTTTTTATTTTTTTTATTTTTTAGCCTTGATATCCATTCATCTAATATGTTTTTTCAGTGGGGAATGATATGGTGAAAGTGAAATAATACATTTTTCGTATTTCCGATGTTTGTATGATGTGCATCGTGGTACACAATGGTAGGACATAGCTGGGCTGTACTTGCTCTTCCAGGTAGAGGTAGGTAGAGGTAGAGTGTGTCGCAAGTTCAATGGCTGCCGTAAAGTCCAATCCCTCTCCCTCACTCTCCACTCTACTTCCTACAAAGCAGAAATGCAAAAACAATCCACCGAAATATGGTAATGGGTAAATTGCTGTCATGTCCATGTATCCCACCCATGTGGCAGGTCCCATGAAGGAGAAGGAGCTGACCCCAGGCACAGTGTATCCAGTCCTGGGCAAACTGCTGTTCTTTCTGCCTGAGCGCTACAGAGAGAAGCTCTGCTGTGTCACTCCCCTGGCTTACAAGGTAATCTCATATTTACGATCAATGCCGCTTTGTGTTTTCCTGCTTTGTCTGTTCACCTCAGCCTGAGATTTCATTGGCCTTTTTGTGCTTGTTCATCAGCCCAAAGCAATCAACACGCAGCCTTACCAGATAGCCAAGAAGGAGAGCAATGGAGCAGCCTACCCCAAAGAAGAGGTGATCACAGAAGACAAAGAGACAGAGGAGAGTGACAGAGCGAAAACAGAGGAAGGAGACGAGGAAACGGGGACTCCTCTGCCCTCATGTCAACTGACGGGTCACACGGTTCAGGAGACGGCTTTGTGATCCTCCTGTTCTCCTTCTTACAACACACAAAACACACACACAAACATACACACACACACTCTCACTCCCAACTACCATCCACCCTGGGCTCAGCACGTTCTTCCTGGGGGAGAAGCCCTGTACCGGGGCATCAGGGGCAGGATGAAGCCCCTCTGTGTCTGGAGCTTAGATGTGAAGTCCATCACTAAGTGGACAGCGGAAAGTGGAGTTTAGTCCCAAAGCCCTGCAGAATGGAGAAGATAATGCAACACTAAGGTTTGGTGTTGTTAGTTTGTTTTTTTTACTTTGCGAGAATCAATTTGATTAGGATTACAGAACAAGGCTAATGAACTTCAATATCAGTGTGTGGAATGGGTGCATTTTATTGGTACTTCACTGCGCCACACTTCCTCTCAAATGAAACCTACTGGAAATCACCACTTGCCAGGCTGGAATTGTGCATTGGAAGCCAAAATGGCAGCAATCAAAGGAGACAACGAAATGGAAACGCAAGCAATCACAAGGCAAGTTGGGAGGGGAAAAAACCTCTCGTTACGTCCATCAGTCTCCATTAGCCGCCCTGAAAACCCTTGACCGCGCACAAAGGCTTTTGGATCTGTCCTAATGTGTCCAGTAACAGTTTGAAGTTGAGACAGTGGGGAGTTACTCATGCACAAGGAACTGTTCCACTGTGACTTTGGATCTAAGTCATTCTGCTTGACAAAAGCAAAAAAAAAAAATCAGGTAGCAAATAGTGTAAACACAAGATGTGTACATAAAATTTGTTATTGTTATTTTTGTAGAGACGATGGGAGCATAAAATCACAGAATATATACAAGAGAATATAATATAAAAAGAAAATTATGTCCCGCGAGACTGACACTTAATTGAAGATTAAGAATGAGATTTGTGCTATTGTGATAGCCTTGGTTCTTGTGTTGTGTAGTTTCTTTACATGGCCTTTGTTTAATGCTGTTTGCCTTCCCAGCTGCTACTATAGATCTATAAATACTATAAATCCACTAAAACAAAGCTGTAAGTTTTCAGATGAGGGCAAAGATGGCGTGCCATAGCAGCAGAATTAGACGAAGCACAATATATCCTCAGCTGCCATTATCATGTTCCTAGAAAGGAGGTGCATGAGGAGAAAACGTCATCACCGTCAGTTATATGCAGTACAAGTGTGCATGTCTTGCCTGAGAGAGGCTGTACAAAACAGAGAACTCATGCATATGTTGCCTCCCTCATTTGGACTGGCAGTGACATTGCTGTCTCCTCATGCATCTTCTAGTCTCGTTCCCGGAAAGGAAATCGTCATCCGCTGTTTACTTCTCATTTTCATTGTAGAGTACTGTACCTGTATTTTGCTTTCTCTTGATGCCACAAATCCTTTTTTGTGGCCATTTAATTAACAGCAGACATTCTGTGTCCCTCCAAGTGAGCACTGTGTTCAGTTCAGTTCAGTTGAAAACGCACAATCGTACATAAGAGACCAACCTTTCCTTTCCTCCTACTACTTCACTGGGTACGGGTTGAAGTGTACTTATGGCTTCTGGAAAGCATGGGAACACTCAGGAGAGATGGTTTTAGCAAGGAAATGGAGATTGTCCAGCTTCTTTTTAAAGACATGTATTTGTATCTGAATCTGTGGCAGGGGAGCTTGCTTTTGGGCCTCAAGTGTAATTCACTATACACAACAGAGGCCAGTATGTTGCCCACTAAATGCATCTTTCGTCAACGGAAGTGCAAATGGTATTCTATTACATAACTAATCTAATCATCAGAACGTCTGTCGCAAATTTGGTTTATGTCACTCTTCGTTGTGTTCACCGTGACATTACAGTTTGACACACAATCCATGTCCCTTTTCTCCCAGGCAAAACCCCATGAAGTTATGAAGTGCCTCATTTCATAGCCAGTTTATTGAATGTTGTCATTTAGCCTCACTGTTCAAGCACGTCAGCGGTGCTCCGTTAGTCCGTATGTGTCTTTGGTTTTCATTAGCTTTATACGCATTACAGCACAAATGGCTTGGCCGCCTCCTTTCCCCCCCCAGCGTTGAACTTGCCCGTGCTTCTGCATGGGTTTACATCCGGTCCTTTGTGGGACGACTGCCCTGAATGATGATAGACAAAAGCACAGCATTTGTCCGCCATCTTGGACCTTTTGGGATGGATCTCCTTTAGCTCTGTTTGGCAGTTACTTGATGTTTAGTGTCATGTTCTTGGAAGTAAAAAAAGATGTTCCAGTCATCTCAAGTAATTTTGTATATGTATTTTAAGCATCTTTGTCAGTGCCCGTCTTTTTCTTTAATTCAGGTTAACGTGTTGCCAGTGCCGGTACGTGATTGATTTGCGTAATGATGTGTAATTTGAGTATGTACTTTTTTTTTTTTTAATTTAAAGAATTTGGATCCTGCTGTGCAGAAGGTTTGCATAACTATGTGCTCAACAGTTGCTTCATCAACATCATTTGTCATTTTTTGGAATCTCAGTGAATTCTTGACCATCCTGTCCACCTTTCAATGTTGGATCCATGTCATCTCTTGTCATCGTGTAAGAAGGGGGATGTGCCTGTGTGTGTGTGTGTGTGTGTGTGTGTGTGTGTGTGTGTGTGTGTGTACAAGTGTTTTTGGTCTGTGTTTTGTCTGTGCTCTTGTGCTAGGGCTTGATAATGGACCTCAATGCCATGCCTGTTTATGTGACTTACTATGGTTTGATCATGACTAGTGTTGTTGAACGGTACTGAGCCTGTGAAACTAGTCTGGCCTTACACCTGTTCCCAAAGAGTTTCTTCTAGCCCACATGAAGTACACTCGTAAAAAAGTAATTTTTAATGCGTGTACAACCCACTTTTTTGTTCCTTTTCTATACAAGATATATTAATAACCAGTTCTGTCAGTATCCTTGTCTCAGATTAGATGCAGATGTGTTAAAAATGACATCCTTTTCAAGGGTGCATATAGAAATTTCTCATTTAGGTTCTGCAGGTGGTGAAATGACGCTTTTTTTTTTTTTAGCCTAACATATATTCATTTTTTCATTTTTTAATTGGGTGCCCTGCCTTTTCCACCAGATATTATTCCTGTTTATGAATGAATTCTTAAGTTGCTAGAGTTGTGATTGTCCTTATATTTCAAGTACAGCCTCGCCAATTAAGGTGAGACAGACTTGAACAGCAGAAAAGGAGCACTCCACTTAGCATGTCTCCTTTTAATTGAAAAGGATTATGGACTCTCAAGACTACTAGATGTTAAGCCCCTTTAAACCATGTAAGCGCCAGTCCATTACAAAAGCAAAAGATGTTTGTTTGTACCATCACCCTAAAGCTCAGAAGTACTTCTATTTATCCAAAGCATATAGAATGTGAATTCATTTAATATATTTTGATAGTTTTTTTACCAATAGAAAACATATGGAAATCATATTTGTATATTTTCGTAATTTCACGTAAAGCCTGTGTACATTTCATGAGTTGAAATGTACAATTCTATATGCAAGAACCATGAAATGTTTTTTTTTCCGTGAATGACAGGCAGAAATGGTAAGGTAGACGTCTGCTAACTCGTGGACACATCTGCAGCACTAGAAATTAGCGTTAGCATTTTTCAGAGGGACAGTAACAGCCTTCGCCGTGTTCCAGCATTATAAAAATGTTGGTTGGTTTTAGCTTATTGCTAGTGCTACATCCCATGTTCTAGCCGTCACATTCACAATCAATCAAAGCATTTTAATGGTTCCTAGAGAGGTTTTTAGATACTTTTTAATTACATCCTGTGACAAGTATGTAAGTTGAGACAAATTTTTATTATTTATATGATTGCATAGTGTTGAATCCTTGTTCTTCATACCTGAAATTACTTGAAGTGTGTGCCTGTAATGCTATACCCTAATGATACACAGATACAACCTCTTTAAAATCGGGGTGATGAACGCCACTCATCCACAAGTGCTGAGATATTATTATTATTATTATTGATGTTAAAGATGTCCTTTATCAGCCCAGATTGGGTTGAGCACTGTGATAATGATGACAACAAAGCACAATGAGGTCAGTAGTCCTCTTATTTAAATAATCTCACTGAAGCCATCAGTTCTTGTAAAACAACTTAGAGACATTACGTTCATAAGTTTAGAATTGTGTTGATTGTAATGAGGCAAATGACTTGCTTGAGGTCGTCTCTAAAATTACGATACAGTATATCTATATTCTATTGATTAGTGGCCTTTTCTGTACTGGATCAATTTGGACCGCACAAAAATACAGCTGACTGAGAACACACTTGATTTGCCCGTGAAAGAAAAGCATGGCACTTAGTAATTTCCAGCGATAATAAATATTCAGATGATCGATATTTATTATCCTGTGTGATCGTTCTCCCATTCATAAGAATTCTTCCTAATATGCATTCCAAAAAAACCCGAAACAAAACCCATAAGCACTGAAGTCGGGACGACTCCTCTGCTTTGGCTGTGCCTTCATACAATCTCTGTATTGTGATACTGTTGTTTTCTTCAACTGTTGGTCTTGATAAAAATCTGTGGTTGAACCTCAGATGTTTCCATGATTTCCTCTGTCCTGATCTCATTTTAGAGAGAGAGTTTTTTCAGGATATTCCCCTCTGGAGCTCGACTCTAGCCTGAGAATTTCAGCTCAGTCTGAAAAATCAGTCTAGACCTGGACCAAACCCAAGGAGTATGATCCTTGGTGAGTCTTGCTAAAGCCCCAAATTGTTAATAGTTCAAGAATGAATCACTAAGATCCATATTTTTAACATTTTCCAACTTGATCCCAAACCAAACCCCGCTCCCAAGAATACAAGAGATCATGGAAACACACATCTGAAGATGCAAATGTATGTTTTACCACTGAATATGTCACTGAAATCCAGCTTCTGATGGAAAAGTTGATACATTAGCCAAATTGGGGGTTCCTCTTAACTCCCCCATGTCAACATTGATTTTGTCATAGAGATCTAATCATTTGAACTGCTGTCATAAGAGAGAACGCACCGTTTTTTCCTCTTTAGATAGCAAAGAAAAATCCTGTCACATGATATGGTGGGGAAACGATCCTATTCAAGGAGGGAGTGTGAAACAGGGTTATGGTCCATACACTTTTAATTCAGTTAAAAATGTAAACTGCAATTCAGTCGCTTGACACTGAAGTTCCCAATTGTTTGGCAGTATTGGATGTGTAAGTTTGATGTATTTAAATTTTGAGATGATAATATTAAAAATGATCACAATGAAAAATTCCATTATTGGCTGAAAGTGTTTTGACCCCAACCCTGATGTGAAGAAGGGCTACAGGGTCCCGCTGGTACGGCAGCGCGTCCAACATGACCACTGTTTGTTAGCGCCACCCAGTGGGCAGAGTTTTCCAAATGTTGATATTTTAATTGTCCTCCCAAGATTCAGTGTTTGTAACTGGATGGGCTCTAGTGATAAAAGACCATTGTTGTTGCTCTGTTTTTGAAAAATAAAGAATGTGTGATTAGAAATGTTTTTGTGTTTTTTTGTGAAAGTCACTCAAGTCATTGCTTTCAGCCAAGCGAGCTGGTCCATGTGCTCCGAGTGTGCTGCTAGTTTCTACTACTTTGAAGGAAGCTACACATGCATCAGTAACTGTTGTATAAAATCTGTTACTGCGGTTATGGATACTTCATGGTAGCAGTGCTCAGCTGCCTAGTGTACCTATTGTATCACCACAATCATAAAAATGAATGTCCTTCTAGGTTTGCATTGCGTATTGTAATTTATCTATCTACATCCGTTTACCACGGACTACTACTATATACGTTTACTTTAAAGTTTTACTGCACTACCCCACATTTAGAGGTAGTAAAATAATGTATAATTGATGAGTTTTGTTCCAAATAGGTCATAAAAGTAGAACTTATTGGAAAATAAATAATAAAACATAGGGTGTAAAATATTTTCAAATGATGATGTAACAATATTGACTTTTATAATAACTCCTGTTATTACATTCTAATTCTTCCAAGTTATTACATTTTAGTAATATTATTACATCATAAAAATATGTTACACACCTTATGAAGTAATAATTACTGGTCAATGTAACAATGTGATGCTATAACATTATTATTACTATTATTATTATTATTTTCGACCCATTTAGAATTCTTATTTTTTTTACATTTTGACAAGTTATTACGTTATCGTCTTGACAGTGGTCTCATTTTTTTATACCAGCGTATCACAATTAATTTGTACATGATATATTGATGTTTAAAAATGCTAAATGTACCTTTAAGTAAAGAGTTTGTTTTGTTAATCCACTGCTGCACAAACTGGGATGTCTGGGAAGGTTCTTTCTCTGTTGGATGTTTTGAGAAACTAAGATCTTTCCCTTCGGTCGGTGCTTTCCGATCCCAGGGGAGAGTCTTATTATTATTATTATTGATGTTAAAGATGTCCTTTATCAGCCCAGATTGGGTTGAGCACTGTGATAATGATGACAACAAAGCACAATGAGGTCAGTAGTCCTCTTATTTAAATAATCTCACTGAAGCCATCAGTTCTTGTAAAACAACTTAGAGACATTACGTTCATAAGTTTAGAATTGTGTTGATTGTAATGAGGCAAATGACTTGCTTGAGGTCGTCTCTAAAATTACGATACAGTATATCTATATTCTATTGATTAGTGGCCTTTTCTGTACTGGATCAATTTGGACCGCACAAAAATACAGCTGACTGAGAACACACTTGATTTGCCCGTGAAAGAAAAGCATGGCACTTAGTAATTTCCAGCGATAATAAATATTCAGATGATCGATATTTATTATCCTGTGTGATCGTTCTCCCATTCATAAGAATTCTTCCTAATATGCATTCCAAAAAAACCCGAAACAAAACCCATAAGCACTGAAGTCGGGACGACTCCTCTGCTTTGGCTGTGCCTTCATACAATCTCTGTATTGTGATACTGTTGTTTTCTTCAACTGTTGGTCTTGATAAAAATCTGTGGTTGAACCTCAGATGTTTCCATGATTTCCTCTGTGTCCTGATCTCATTTTAGAGAGAGAGTTTTTTCAGGATATTCCCCTCTGGAGCTCGACTCTAGCCTGAGAATTTCAGCTCAGTCTGAAAAATCAGTCTAGACCTGGACCAAACCCAAGGAGTATGATCCTTGGTGAGTTTTGCTAAAGCCCCAAATTGTTAATAGTTCAAGAATGAATCACTAAGATCCATATTTTTAACATTTTCCAACTTGATCCCAAACCAAACCCCGCTCCCAAGAATACAAGAGATCATGGAAACACACATCTGAAGATGCAAATGTATGTTTTACCACTGAATATGTCACTGAAATCCAGCTTCTGATGGAAAAGTTGATACATTAGCCAAATTGGGGGTTCCTCTTAACTCCCCCATGTCAACATTGATTTTGTCATAGAGATCTAATCATTTGAACTGCTGTCATAAGAGAGAACGCACAGTTTTTTCCTCTTTAGATAGCAAAGAAAAATCCTGTCACATGATATGGTGGGGAAACGATCCTATTCAAGGAGGGAGTGTGAAACAGGGTTATGGTCCATACACTTTTAATTCAGTTAAAAATGTAAACTGCAATTCAGTCGCTTGACACTGAAGTTCCCAATTGTTTGGCAGTATTGGATGTGTAAGTTTGATGTATTTAAATTTTGAGATGATAATATTAAAAATGATCACAATGAAAAATTCCATTATTGGCTGAAAGTGTTTTGACCCCAACCCTGATGTGAAGAAGGGCTACAGGGTCCCGCTGGTACAGCAGCGCGTCCAACATGACCACTGTTTGTTAGCGCCACCCAGTGGGCAGAGTTTTCCAAATGTTGATATTTTAATTGTCCTCCCAAGATTCAGTGTTTGTAACTGGATGGGCTCTAGTGATAAAAGACCATTGTTGTTGCTCTGTTTTTGAAAAATAAAGAATGTGTGATTGGAAATGTTTTTGTGTGTTTTTTTGTGAAAGTCACTCAAGTCATTGCTTTCAGCCAAGCGAGCTGGTCCATGTGCTCCGAGTGTGCTGCTAGTTTCTACTACTTTGAAGGAAGCTACACATGCATCAGTAACTGTTGTATAAAATCTGTTACTGCAGTTATGGATACTTCATGGTAGCAGTGCTCAGCTGCCTAGTGTACCTATTGTATCACCACAATCATAAAAATGAATGTCCTTCTAGGTTTGCATTGCGTATTGTAATTTATCTATCTACATCCGTTTACCACGGACTACTACTATATACGTTTACTTTAAAGTTTTACTGCACTACCCCACATTTAGAGGTAGTAAAATAATGTATAATTGATGAGTTTTGTTCCAAATAGGTCATAAAAGTAGAACTTATTGGAAAATAAATAATAAAACATAGGGTGTAAAATATTTTCAAATGATGATGTAACAATATTGACTTTTATAATAACTCCTGTTATTACATTCTAATTCTTCCAAGTTATTACATTTTAGTAATATTATTACATCATAAAAATATGTTACACACCTTATGAAGTAATAATTACTGGTCAATGTAACAATGTGATGCTATAACATTATTATTACTATTATTATTATTATTTTCGACCCATTTAGAATTCTTATTTTTTTTACATTTTGACAAGTTATTACGTTATCGTCTTGACAGTGGTCTCATTTTTTTATACCAGCGTATCACAATTAATTTGTACATGATATATTGATGTTTAAAAATGCTAAATGTACCTTTAAGTAAAGAGTTTGTTTTGTTAATCCACTGCTGCACAAACTGGGATGTCTGGGAAGGTTCTTTCTCTGTTGGATGTTTTGAGAAACTAAGATCTTTCCCTTCGGTCGGTGCTTTCCGATCCCAGGGGAGAGTCTTATCGTACACTGCCCCCCCCCCCCCCCCCCCCCCCCCCCCCCCCCAGTCCCTGTTAGGTCAGTCTGACTGCGGCCCTCTGGGTCCCTGTCTGCTGTCGCCCTCTGAGTTTACACTATCTGGTCTAGACATTTGCCAATGCTGAACAGTAGAATAAGCTGGTCCAATGATAAACTGTGCTGACAATATTCCTACGACCCTAGAATTATTATGAAGTGCCTGGAAAAGAAATAAAATAAGAGCCGAAGATAGTTTGTTTTTATTAAATCAAATTACTAATTTAGCTATTTGTTCATTTGAATGTTTGATTTAGTCAGTATTAGTTAATTGATTCCTGTGTCATATGTTGATATACCAGGTGATGTATGTTATTTTGTTTCGCTGTGACAATTGCAATCTATCTATCTATCTATCTATCTATCCGTCCATCCATCCATCCATCCATCCATCCAAAGACCTAAATGCGACCATAGCTTTACACTTGGTTTTCACATCACCGTACCATAGCTTTTTATTAAGTAGTCCTATGAGTGAATGTACATACACAACTATGTAGTCTCATTTGCCTTCATTTATGAAAATGTTCCTTGACTTTATCCTAGGTTGCATTATATGCTTTTTGGCAAAAGATTGAAAAGAATAATGAAAATTACCTATCAACCTTCACACCTTACATGTCATTACATGTTTGCTCCTTATTTATCAATGTAAAACACTTATTCTGACATTAAGATAACTTTTTCATAAATCACAACTTAGGCTTGGATTTGGTCATAGGTTCAAAATTTGGATGTGAAGATGTTCCATAAACAAAGAACCTGGATGTCTTCCCCTGCCATGCCAAGTCATTCATTCATTTCATTTTCAGTTCCCTGGAAAATCATCGCAACAAAGATTAACTTGGTGATAAGATGCTTTGGGGAAATCCAGCCAAGTGTTGTTGCCCTGAACACTGTAATATCAGCAGAGGAAGGAAGCAGTTCAGCACGTTTGAAAGGAGGTTGTGTTTATGTGAAACAGAACTGTAACGACCCCAATAACTTACTGCTAACAGCTTTCCTCTCCAACAGATAGGAGTTTTACATGTACAAACATTTCTCATAGGCAGAAATAATCTCATTGGTTGAGTTAAACCTCGGTGGGTGGAGCCAAAGAACCACAGTTTTTCTGGCAAAGTAACATTAGCCTGAAACCCAGTGAAAAAGGTAAGGTATGAAGCCTAGCGCTCTGCTACTAACTGAATGAATACAATGTACATACTAAGTTAGCTAGGTTAGCTAGTTAGCCTAGCTGACCTTCCGAGTTCAAACTAGCCACACTAGCCGCTATCTAGGTAAGCTAGTTAGCTAGCTGCTGACCTTTCAAGATCATTAATGGCTATTTATATTTTTCTTAACATTTTGACCAGAGTTCCTTCTTTGCTATTCAGGTTTTCCAGTTAGTTAACTTACACTGAAAAACTGTGGCTCTTTGGCTCCGCCCACTGAGGTTTAACTCAACCAATGAGATTATTTCTGCCTCTGAGAAACGTTTGCAACACTCCAATCTGCTTCTCTCCTCCTCACCTCTCTCCATTGTTCTCAGCTATTGTTCAACACCATCCTCTTCCTCACTTCTCCTCCTCTGCTCTCCTCCCTCTCTTTCTTCTTTATCTCCTTTTTTTTTTACCTTGTTCTTCTCTATCCTCCTGTCTTTCTTCCTCCTTGATCTCCACTTTCCTTCTCCTCTCTCTCCTTCTTCTCCGCCGCCCTCCCCTCTTCCTCCTCATCCTTCTCTCCAGTCGTCCTTCTCGTTCCTCTCATCCTCTCTCTCTCTCTCTCTCTCTCTATTCCTGCTCACTCCCGGCAAAGGCCTGGCCAAGCAGGGGGAGTGTGGCCACACAGCTCCATAAATCCAGCCTGAAATCAGCATGTACCGGCCATAATGAGCGGGAGATACTGAAAATATGTTGATTATCTCCCAACATGGGGGATGAGGGGGCAGGGAGTTTGGACATGGGCTTACTTGGAGCAGCCCCAGTGGCATAAATAGCTGTCTTTACATGGAAACATGGACACAAACACACAAACACATACACACTCATACACAGACACATACACTCACACTTTGAAGGCAGCCTCAGGGCCTGCAGATGGAGTTGCTCCCTTGTATTGCACCTGTGACTGAGGTAACTGCCCCAATATACTGTAGGCTTTGGTTCTGCTATTTATAATGAGGCTCCTATTCTATATTAAAAGTGAAAGTGCATAAATTCTTTACCTAAATTAAAGTGGAAATCTCTGGTGGAACAGAACTTGAGTGAAAATTGGAGTATTCAGATTCTACTTGAGTAAAAATATTTGGCATGAAAAATTATATGTTCAATATAATGTTCTTGTATCTCAGTGCAAGGAGCCTTTTTGTTTCCATATACTTTGATAACTTTGATGGATTAAGCTGAATTTGTTCCTGGTTTATTTATGTTTACTGCTTCTTCTTAAAGATGGCTTGCTCAAGGAAAAAAAAAATGCAGCATTTTTATAAAAACATCATGTTTGTTTGTGAAATATTTTTCTTATAAGTAACTATCTGGTATCTGCTGGTTAGATGCAGTTGAGTAAAAAGTGGGAATTGAGTAAGAGTAGTAGAGTAGTAGAGTAGTAGAAGAGTACTTCAAAATTGCAAAACAGAAAACATTTATGACTTATTTATTCTGGTCCAAAGTTAACCCAGTAAGAAACAGGGAATCTTTGTGGAGAATATCCAAATATCTATTCAAATCTTCACTAATCCTGATTGGAAGCTCACAATTGTGCATATCTTTCTTGTGCGTCATGCTTGTTCTCTCATTCCCACCTTTGCAAATGCACTACACACTTTCTTGCAGCACTTGTCTGTACGTTTAGAAAGTTTTCAATTCTAAAGTCTATGCTTATTCTATACTTATTTCTCTTCTGTCAGTACTATCCACCAGCTCAAAACTTCTGCACAGATAAATGTACTTTGCAAACCGTGATTCTGAGCCTGTTCCTGATTTGATCTCCGCCTCTCTCGCAGTTGCTTTACCAAACCGTCTGGCCTCTCCTTTCCTTCTGTAACCTCCGCCTTAGTAGTCAGACTCCAGCAGCTCCAAATTAGTCATCACTACACGAGGCAAACAGGGGTAGCAACCTCCCCTCCCCCCACCGGAGAGATTTATTGGGATAGCCTTGAACGCCGGGCTGTTTCTCGTGGAGCCGAGCCCATCTTGTTCAAGGGGGAGACGAGTTCAGCTAGTCTGGCCTCTCATCCGTGGTCGAGAGAGAGAAAGTGCGCAGGCGTTCTCATCCCTTCTCTCAACCCTACCAACAGGATTTATCGCATCTGATTTCTGTGCCGATCCTTAAAATTACAGCTCCCTCATTTCTGTAATTACAGTCTAATTATACAGCAACAAAATACGATACATGGTAAATAATGAGTTGATATAGAAACTACAAATAAGTGTCAAAAAAGAGGGAGACTAGGAAGTGTTGAAGTGTTTTTTACTGATGGTTTATGTATCTCAAGGTGTGACCCAGTCCAAGAATTTCACCAGCCAATATTCAGGTGAGTTCAGGTGAATGGTCGGCCTGTTAGCTCTGAGATCCAGTTGCTTCAAATTTTGTCCAATTTTGTTTCTACATAATTATACTGTTATGTAAAGGAGCTGCAAGGGAGCTTAAGTGTGGCTGATGTTGTCGCTTTGAAACCATTTCAGTAGACAAACGTGTTATTATGCTGTTATTTGCAATCAAAGGGCCGGTGTTAATATTTAAGTGATATTGTTTATGTCAAAATTGGTGGTAGATGCATTAAATGTCATGAAAATATCACAAAAACATCCAATTACTTAACTTATGGTTCACATGATTAGTTTTCAGCCAAAGACTAATCGCCTTACAGCCCCATTGACTCTCCAAAGGAAAAGGCCCTGTAAAGTGCAGTGGGGACCGTACAAAATACTTTAAGCTGCTGGGAAATGCAGCATTTTTTAGCTTAGCTAAATATTTGAGTTGGGATTACTTGTGAGTTTGGAATCCAATGTATTCCACCTATTTCTAATCTAGCCTTGTCTTAGTTTGGGTGGGTTCATGTGTTCATTGTGTGACATTGTCCCTTATGTGCTGGGTAGGTTTTAAGGCTCTATTCAAAAGAAATAGTAGTGTAGTTTAGAAAAATGTGTGGGCATCAATCTGAAAATTAGGCTCCTAATTCCATTCCTAATTGACTTTTTGAAAATGCAGTGCACAAAGCATTCATCCGTCACAGTGATATGCAGCATTTGGCCTTCTCTCAGTTCTCATTCCTATGATAATAATTTTGAAATCCCATCTCACTTTCATCATGGGATGGCAGAGTGCATTAGTTACAACATTTCTCACTGCCAATGGACTGGAGAGATTCAATTATTCAAGTAATGTGCACCATAACTTAAGTTACCCAGTTAGTTAATCAATGTATTATCTGCTCATCATCTGAAACTTGTAATTTATAAATAAAATGAATTCACTTTACCTTGGCTAAAAATTGAAATGTTACTATCTTGTGTAAGATGAAGTCCAAGTAGGCTACAAATTTCTGAGGAACACCTAACATTTAGTTTGTATGTGAGCCATTTCAACATGCCTGTCTGGACCTAAATCTAATTTGTATTACATGCCACTGTATAGCCCGTCTCTCCAAGATGTTGACACTTGGCATGCTGTGTAAATGACGATGACAGCACCTAGGGGGATTTTCTGGGGATAAGGGCACATTTTCTGGTTGAGAGCTGACAATACTATTTGAACATAACAAATCCTAACAGATTTTGTGAGTCTGCAAAATCAGTTTTGAGTCTTGGTTCTCTGATTTCTGCCTTTTGCAGAGAGTTGTTTACATTCATGCAAGTCGTAGATTGGAGTTTCAGTTATATAAACATTTTTCGGAGGCAGAGTTGTTCTTGAGGCAGAAATAATCTCATTGGTTGAGTTAAACCTCAGTGGGCGGAGCCAAAGAACCACAGTTTTTCAGAGCGCAAGCTAGCTAACTGGAAAGTCAAAGAACGAACTCTGGTCAAAATATAAATAAAGAATATAAATAGCAACGACTTCTTTTCATTCAATCATCACCATGGCATTCATGATGTTGGAAGGTCAGCAGGCTAGCTAACTTGGGGTCACCACATTTTCAAACCCCCAAACCGGGACCCTAAAGTGTACCGCACGTTCATGCACGCGCACATGTATGCGCTTATGCACGCACCATAGGCGTTTTCATCAGGATGGGGGACAATTATTTCAGCGCTTAGCACACCTAGTGACTGCACCTTTCAACACCATGGACGTGTGGTGCATTGTTTATGTTTTTTGATTGGGTTAGGTAAAAATAAGCGGGACAGAACATGATAAACGTCTATGTAAGCGCTGAAAACAAGTATAATACTATTATTATTATTTTAGTTGTGGTGAAAACCAGGACAATTTGGTAGTCAATGTTGAAAACCGGGACATTTTAGTGTTTTACAGATATTTGTCGGGACTCGGGACAACCATCTTGAAACCGGGACAATCCCGGACAAACCGGAACGTCTGGTCACCGTAAGCTAACTAGCTTACCTATAGGCTAGTGTGGCTAGTTTGAACTTGGAGTCTGCTAGGCTAACTAGCTTACCTAAATAGCTATAGGCTAGTTTGGCTAGTTTGAACTTGGAAGGTCAGCTAAGCTAACTAGCTAACCTAGAACGTGGTAGCAGTGGCTTCATAATTTTACCTCCTCCTCTCTTACTCATTGCCTTTTTACTGGACTTCTGTCTGAAAAACTATGATTTTTTTTGGCTCCGCCCATTGTGGTTTCACTCAACCAATGGGATTATTCCTTCCTCCGAGAAATGATTGCAAAACTACAACTCCGAAGAATGACTAATGAATTCTTATCGTAAATGGTGTGTAACTTGTGCGTTCTGTGGAAGAATTGTGACTAAGTGGTCATTACTACACAGATGTGAAGTGGTCAGGGTTTCACAGCTGGACAGACAGCTGCCATGTGTTCCCACAACAATCCCTCCCTTGCTGCTTATCTGTCTGTCCATCCTTTCACTCCCACCACACACACACACACACACACACACACACACTTTATCTGACACCAAAAACATCTAATAAAAAGGAGACCCTGATAAAGGTACATTTTAATTGTTTTTACAAAAAGCACACAAGTGACAGAAATCTTCCATACTGTGAACGTAAAGTCTGACAAAATAAAACTATAATACTGTACAACCTTTAAATCAAGATAAACGGTGACACACTGTTCCTCCATGTGGTGATTTGTGTTTCATGTTTCTGTTATAAATAATAGTGGTGTAATTTGCTAAGTGAAGCGGCCTTTTCATTTCCTTGTATTAAATTCATACCTGACACCCTGCTGTCTAATGCTCAAATGATGGAATTTTTAGCATTGGCATGGCATTCACTGCAGTTAGACAAACATGTACACACTAAAAATGTCAAGGAGGATGAATCTAAAGCTTGTCTGTGTGTATTAATCTCTGTGTGTATATGTATCTGTACCTGTGAGAGTGTGTGTGTGTGTGTACTCTTCCTTTTCTGTCTGTACAAATCAAAGTGACCCCCCAAACCTCAGGGTTTTAGAGCAAGAAAAACCCTTTCCAATGATCAGAGATTGTTTTTAGTTAGACATGCAGTGTATTCATGAATCAAACAAAACAGCTTTTGGATTTTTACCTAATCAGGACATGGAACTAACCTTTGAGCTACCAAAAGTCATTTTCAGAATAGAATAAAATGATGTAACACCGGGTGGCAACCTGCCCAATTGGCTGGTGGAACTGACAGATTTACCTAGTAGCCACTGCCAAATATCATGTGGCTGGAGGTAATTTAAGCCCTGAGCTTTATACTCAAAAGACACCGAAGACTGCAATATATTTTAACTGAAAACTGAATGTATTTTATCTCCCTTCAAAGTAAAAGTGAAATGTTTGGCTTTCTTCTTTTTGTAGAGAATTTCTTGGGGGGGCAAAAGCATTGTTTTTCTGTATAATAATGACATTGCATTAAAACTGAGAGATAACCACAGAAAATGTAGTGATTTTCTTATTTTTTTTATTTTGATTGTCGTGGCTTAGAAAACCGATGAGTAGAAAGTGCATGAAGCCCGCCCCACTGTAGTAAGCTTGCTGCTTATCTGATCAGTGGTATGTTTTGCAGTCATGAGATTTTGTATTATATGAAATTGGAGATGCACATAGGATCATTTTTATAAAGTAGTTTGAACTCCTTTTTCTAAGTAACTACAATTAACAAAAATATATTTCTCTTTAGGATAGCTTTGCTGTAGTTCAACTTCACCAAGTAAGTACGTTCAAAGCAGTTTCTCCAACACTGCTAAATGTTACCGATCACTTTGTCCACATTGCTTTGACTTGTCCTTTGTCATCACATCAGTGCACGATTCAGTACCTGGCTGGCTGAGATTAAGAGTCAAGGAAAGGGGAGAAAGGTGCGTCCAGCGTTATTCTGCGTCGGCCTCTAAGGTGGGGGTCAGTGGGCGTGTCCCGTCCCGTCCTGGTGGAGGCGTCTGATTGGTTGGAACTCCTGATAGCAGCTCTCCCATGCTGCCGCAGTAGAGCAGGGAACGCATGGGCCACTTCTGGAGGGAGAGACAGCGCACTATGGTCACCTCTGTGATCATGACTCACACATAACTGCTTGGCATCAAGAAGATGTAAGACTGAGTAAAAATGTATTTGGCAAGATGTGACAATATGCTGTTTTAAAAAATTTGAATGCTATCTAACCTATCATTTCCTTTACATGTCATGCTAATACAATTCATCACCTAGATCTGTGGTCATGTATGTGTACAGATACATTAGCTTTCATCTTATTAGCTTAAAAGGGTGAAAATATATATGAGACAAATTACACTTACACAAAAATGATTTAAAGTCTTTGCAAGAAAAATGAAACAATGATTGTTATTATTTATTTATTTAATTGGAAATTTTGTTGCCATTTGAACCAATTTTGCCTCCCAACCAACTTTTCATCACCACTGTTGTTACGCATTGGTTTTTTCCACTGATTCTTGCCAGCTATTGGCCAGCTTGTATGTGCTGCATTCAGTACTTGCCTATAGACCCAACAAATATGCCATAATTTGCCATGTACATTCAGCAGTCCATGTATAGGTCAGTAACAGTCAGTACAATATACACACAGTACACAGTATCACATGCACACCACGGTTAGGACCAGGATATGGTTTTCCTGTCTTACCTTAACAGGATGGAGGTATCCGCCCGGCCTGGAGGGCAGAATGTGCTCAGTCCCTCCCTGGTCCAGAGTCTCTGTTAGGTGGGCGATGTAGTTGGTAGCCAGAACCAGAACATCCAGTTTGGACAGCTTGGTATCTGGTGGGACTGAGGGCAGAGCAGCCTGCGGAGAGGGGAGGAGGTCGGACAGACCTGGGTTCAGTTCCCTCTCAAGTCACTCAATTCAAACTCAGGAGGATTTTCCACAATATCCAAATATCAAAACCCTCTTGCTCGTGAGGGCTGTCAAATCTGAGAATGAATGCTTGATCATTAGTCAAGAAATTTGAGATTTTATTTTCATTTTCAGCTGACTGAATTGACAGTGAATTTTACCCCAGGGGAAGATTTATAAGTTCTAGATACTAGATTGGTATTATGCACATAATAGACATTAGCATATTGTAGGGTGACAGGGTGGGCTAGCGGTTAGAGAGACAGTCCCATAACCAAAAAGGTCACAGGTTTGATACCTGCAACAGTCATGTGTCTTGGTGCTGACAAATATGTCGGATTATTTGCAGCAGTGTGGCCTATTAATTAGACTGACTGTCCTGTAAAGAAAATGTTGCAGGTTTGATCACCACAACATGAGTCCTATCAAAGTCTCCTTGAGAAAGTCACTGCACCCTTATCTGTTCACTCGTAAACCACAATGAACAGTGGCAGCCAGATGGCTAAAATGACAAGTGTAAATGTCATAAAGATGCATGTATTATAGATGTAGATGTATTATTCTGAGGCTAGATGCACACAGGAAGAGAAAAACTGTCTTTAACCTGGTGTGACCCAAATTTGATAATTTCAGGCTAAATACAGAATAACTCTCAGATCAAGGTCATGTAAAGATCTGATTTTTTAAATTTCCTGATCTTGTGTAAATCCAGCCAATACTATCTTTTCTTACAATGATTCCCCATCGAAAATATGTTTTTGGGTCTAGGCAGAACTTGATTGGATCTATTCCTATCCTGTCCTTTCCTGTGTGTGTGGTCTACCTGCAGACTGTGGAAGGCCTGTCGCAGGTTGCGTACGCGGCTCCTCTCCCTGGCAGCGTTTTCTGGGGAGTGCTGGGGCCTCAGCATCCTGGCCTGGACTGTCGACCCACAACCAGAACCCGAACCGGTGTTTGGGCCTGAACTGGAGCTGGGCCCAGATCCAGACTGCACCTGGATCAAAGTATCAGACTCTTAGAGCTTGACATTTACGCATGTACTCACTAATACTGTGTAAGGTCTTAATGAAAAGTTCTCTGATACAGAAGTGTGACTGAGTGATGTCCCATACTGTTTTCCTTACTGGAAATCTATAAGGTGATGTGTTGCGTTATTTCTCGGTGCAAAATTTATTGGACCAAGTGGTTCCTATACCATTTATGTTCAACGTGTGATGAATGTTAGGCAATATCCAACTGGCTGCCCAAAGGCCTTCATGGCTGCATCATCACCAGTCTTTGAAACCAGCGTCATGCTTGACTTTCAATTTGAAAACCTTCATCCTACGTAACATTTATATTGTCCCGTCCTGTTTTTACACCATTGTGAGTATATTACACATTACAGAGATTTTCATCAAATTCTAGCAGTATTTATGTGTACTTGTGTGTTATGTGTACTTATGGTGTGACATGTTTTTTGCATGCTTTTTCATGTTCACCCAGCAAACACATCTCGGTCACATGGGGTAGAAACGAAATTTTTCATGCAGAGCAGGAAGACTCACCCACTTTCTTGGTTCCCGGCTGCTGCGTACGCTCTGCCTGTGGCCATGCAGGGATGCTTGGCTGCCGGCTGGACAGGCCTGCTGGCTCTGTGGGTCGGAGATGAGCTGGTGGTCCACCGCAACCGACATGAGACCTTCCAGAGGATTCACAGCCATGGATGCTACTGGATAGCGCCCTCCCAAACTGGTGTAGCAGCCTGTCCTGATGCCTTAAAACTTAACTATCTTCCTTAGTCCACTTTCATTTGCAGTCTGCTTTGTATTAATCTTTTCAATAGCTACTGAAGACCATTCTGTGCAAGTGAGCTGCAAGCACCTCCGAGTGCCTTTCCAAAGTTCACGAACATCTCTGGTGACCAGCTCCAGCGAGGACCACCCCAGTTGGAAACCCAGACCCCCGAACAGCTGATGAAAACGCTCCGCAGTCACACCAACGGCGTTCATTCGTTTTCCTCTCGGCTGCTTCTCTGCGCATCACCGTCCATCTGGATCCCTCCAAGTCTCACCCTCTGTCTTTCTCTCTCTTTCTCTCTGCCTCGCTCCTTCCTTCTCTCTACTTGTTTCCTTATCGGGTGAGGTAATGTGGGGATCTTCAAGTGGTCCTTATCTCCCCCGCCCGGTCGTCCTGATCCTCCCCTGGACGTTCGGCTGCCAAGAAGAGCAGGCAGGCGGGCAGGCCGGCCCGGGGGAGTGGAGGATTGGAAGGGTGTCCCGAGCCAGGGCACTAGGGGGCTTGGGAAACTCCAAGCCCCACTAACAGCTGGACAGGGGTGGGAATGGGGGTTTTGGGGCAGTGGAACGTCAAACATCACCGAAGGGAGGTGGTGGAAGTGCATTTCTGTTTGGTTGAAAACTTTGGGGTAGATGTTCTAGGATGGGATTCCCCTGGCTTGGATAACACAGAGGAGGTTGTCGGTAGCTTTAGAGGAGGAAACTTAGCACTGTTGGACCCTTACACACATATGATGTCAACAAGATGGAATAGAGGGATCTTGATTTAATAGAATTATTTTCACCACACATGCAAACACAAGCACACATGCGCTCACACACACACAATTCACTTAATTGATTCAATAAAACTGCAGAAAACACATCAATAATGGGCAATGTCAAGTATCATCAGTCTACAACATGGCATATGCATTTATGGGCATATATAACTAAGGGGCTTGTGCAACAAATGAATGAATCTTTGTTTTTGAGATTTTTTGGTATTTCTGATTTTCACAGTCAACAGCAGAGAGAGAGAGAGAGAGAGAGAGAGAGAGAGAGAGAGAGAGAGAGAGAGAGAGAGAGAGAGAGAGAGAGAGAGAGAGAGAGAGAGAGAGAGAGACAGGTTGATGACATGCAACAAAGGTCCCAGGCTGGAATCGAATTGAGGACATTGAAAGTACTTGGGATGTGCCTTAACCAATTGAGCCATCTGGATGCTCCAGAAAACTGTCTTTTTATATAAGAGACTGACACTGAGACAATGCACCACTCAATATCAATTTTATTTGGTCAAAAAATAACGTCAGAACATTGTGTCATTATCTAAAATACAACATGCCATTCAGGTCATCTTGGAATGATGTCAAACACTGCAATAGTGATTCTGTTTCTTATCTATAACTTAAAAAGGCAAAGATCAATTATTGGTGGTATTATCAATGAAAATACTATTTCACAAGCTAGCCAAAAATTAGACAAAAAAGTCTAGAAATGTAATTTTCAAGGCATTACTGGGTAAACATTCAATCTCACACTATACCAATAATGTGAAAAAAAAAAAACATTTTTCAACTCTCCCTACTAAAACAAGATTAACCAATTTCTATCCAGTGAATAAATTGGTTCATTTATCATTTTCAAACAAAACTTGTCTACTCAACTTTACTGGTAGTATATATGAGATAATCATGAGCATCAATTATCATTTTGGTCTCTTTTCAGCATTGTTACTCTCATTTCAGTCTATTAGTAAGTTACAAATACTAAATATCAAAGTATCAACAGAAGCTTTTTGAAACCAAATGAAAAAAAAATTGTTAAACTGGTAACTTCTGCTTCTAGCCATTGTAATTTACAGTGCTTGGAAGCATCAAATCAAAGCTAATCAGTGAGTTATGCTGTGTAATTTATGCTCTGCAAGTATACTAGGAAATAATTTGATAGATAACAGTTAATTGAGAAAGCTCCAGATTAAATATTATCAAAGGCAGCTGTGGTTGTCGCAGTACAGTAGTGTGCTGTTGTTGGATGTAAACACTTCATCCAGAATTTTGTCAAAATATCTGATAGCAACAGTGCATTTCTGAAAAAATAAAATGGGGTTTGAATGGGTTTGAAAGTGTGATAAAATGTACTGAGCACACAAAAGTCTATGCATGCATTTCACTATGATAAAGAAAGAAAAACAGGATTTGGAGGTGCCAGGCAATCGTGTGGCAGCAGCATGGTTGTGTGTCTAGCGTAAAGGAGTTTCGTGTTATCAGGGAGAGGAATGTCTGGCACATTCTCCACGCTGTCATCACAACAACACCAAGCGCTCCCTGACCTCCCATCTGGGGCTGCTGAGTAAACTACAGTCAAGACTACAAGGCTGAGGCGAGTTTAGAGGAAGCCAGGAACTCAAACAGCTACAGCAGGAGAGAGAATGAATGGATGCTGGATACTGGAGATTTAGACTGAACAGACACACACACCCTCACCTCTAACTGTGAGTTTGTTGGCTGGCTGGTAAGCTGGCTAGTGGCCCGGCCCACAGCACAGTGACTCTCAACCTTTTCAGCTCATGACCCCCCAAAACAATCTGATGCCTCCTTGTGACCCCCTGCTGCAGGCATTTACTTGGAAAATGTTAACTTTGACACCAAATGATGACTTTTATTTTTTTTTTATTTCAGGCTATTTCACTTGATCGGTAATTGAAGTAAGCCTAAAGGCTGCAAATATTCATTATTTCGTAACAAAAAGGCATTCATCAAAAAGATTAAAATCGTGACAATACATTTGTATATGGGAGATATTTTACATTACATAAATCATCTTGTGACCCTCCGGAAGGCCCCGACCTCCAGGTTGAGAAACAAGGTTAAGATTGACCAGTTTGAGGGTCCAAAAAGTAGATGGGTAGATGCTCCAAAAGGAGATAGACTTTATTTTGTATTTCTTTCTTGCCCAGTTTCTGTGGTTCTTTTCACAATAAAAGCCTCTGGCTGTTGTTCAGATGGAACCTGCATCTCTTATCGTCACATCTGATTATTGTATAACTCCACTGTTCACATTACAGTGCTGACATGGGACTATAAGTCTGCATTTTCTGTTCTTTCTGTATTGCTTTCTCCACAGTGCAAGTTTCAAACTGTTTGAAAAATTTCCGAAAAAGGATTCTGACCCCAATCCAATGAACTCCATTGTGCCAGATATCAATACATTTTTCAGATACTAACACTACACAAGACTGGTCCACATATTGATAAGTATTAAGAAATTTCACTGATAGAGCTATAGTACATTGTTTTATCAATCCCACCTCATAGAGAAACACAACAGACAAGTCTTAACCTAGAATCCCAATCTGAATGTTTCTACTTGCTTACTGCTCATGAACATGCTCCAGATCTTGTTTCTCTACATCCATCCAACCAATCGATCTGCCCATCCACTCACAAATCAACCTGCTCATCAATCCATCCTCTACTATTTCTTCTTCTTCTCCAGTGTCTTGGTGAAGCTCTGGATGTCCCGGGCCATTAGCTGGGGCTCCTCCATGGCAGCAAAATGGCCACCGCTGGCCATGGGCGTGAAGGTCTTGAGTTTGCGGTATTTCTGTTGGACCCACAGCTTGGGTGTGTGCATCAGCTCGTTGGGGAAGCAGGCAAAACCAGTAGGCACATACACTGGGATCCTGGGAGGGGAGGATGGTGTGTTAGAGTCAAATTAATTAAAGGTACGCCTTAACATTTAAGCAATAAGCAACTTGAGGCTGTGATTTTCACTACACAGTCCGGTCGTTGATTTGTTGATTTTTGATTGTTGATTTCTAACCCAATAACTCACAACATCTTAACCAAAATGACTCCTTGGTTACCGCGAAAGTCCTGCTCAGCCAATCAGAACTGAGGACCAGAACTATCTGTTTCATAATTTGAATTGTATGATGATAAATTTATTAAATAAACAATTCAATAAACAATAAAGTTTCTCCATTTGTTCGGGGACTCGGGGATGCCACTCACTTCTCATGGGGCTGGTTGAGGCCTTTGCTGAAGTTTTCCTTGTAGAACCTCATGGAGGAGACGATGCAGCCGGACGTCCAGTAGATCATCACATTGGTCAGCAGGTCATCCAGAGAGAACTTCCTGCAAGGCAACACACAGATGCTAGACAACACAGGCACATCAGATAACGGCTGCAGTAGTTTAACATAACAGTAATGACGATAATGATGATTCTGCTATTAATGCTACTTATTAGTAGCATTGTATTGTAGAAGCTCCCCTTCATCCATTTATCCTGCACATGTCCTGGATTAGTACTGCAGACAAATCTTTCTTGAATATTTTATAGTAGAAAAAAAATATTATATTGAAAAAGAACAAACCAGAACAAAACACAAGAGTGTCTCTCAAGTACTGCAGCAGTTCAGCAACAAGCAGTGAAAACGGCTGCATCCATAACTATTACTACTAACCACAAATACTACCACTACCACTGCTACTACAAATAATAATAATGGAAATAATAACTATTTATATATTTATAGTTTAAGTAGTTATATAATTGTAAAATTGTATAATAATTTGATACTGATAAGAGAAGTGGGCTTCACACTGTGCTGTACTACTACACTAAAGTGAAAGTTTTAACAGGATGGATGCCTTGATGGCAAATGTCAGCACTGATACTATTCTATTCTATTCTACTCTATTCTGTTCTATGTACCTGGTGAGTCCTCCGTCGTCCAGGCTCCTGAAGTCGTGGTCGGTCCATGTGGAGAACTTCTCCAGAATGTAGGCAGCCAGACCGACTGGGGAGTCGTTCAGTCCTCGACCTGAGGGGAGAGAAAGTGACTTGAAGTAATAATAATGACGATAATTAAAGTTAAAAATCATTAGTTATTTATTCAGTTATTTATTCATCATAATTAGAGTATTTGTTGTGATTGTAAATTCCCAATGTTAATCTCCCATAGCCAACCCCAACACTAACTCTAACCGTATCTCTGTCCCATTAATCCTAGTTGTTTACACTCTCTTCTGAACCCTAATAAAACCAGGCAAGAAGACCAACAACAGATTCCTTGGCTAATAGTTCCAGGGGGGAGGAACTGTACAAGCACACATTCATCTGGGAGCTGCACAGTACTGTACATCCTCTCTTGTCTCTTACTGTTGGCCACTGAGCAGCTCCACTAGAACAACTGGGAGTGAAGTGTATTGCTCCGGGGGAATTCAACAGTATTTGTTAAGAGAGGGGAGATAGTATCTTTTCTACTTGCCCTCCATACAGTCTGACTAATCTGAATCTGACCACAAACTTGCTTATCTGACCATTATGCTACCATCAACCCCCCCCCCTTACCACCTCTCTCTTCAGCTGTTTTCCTTTCACTTCTCTGTCATGCTTGATCACTCAAGGTTTCACATAAATATTTTGTTTTATCTTATCACTTCATTTTATCACTGTGGTTCAGTCCCTTGCGCTCCTTACTACTGGTTGCTTGCAGTGTTGGTGATCTAGGAATTAAAGCTCATTCTACTGTTGCTCTCATTTCTGTGTTGCTCCCGATAAGAGAGTCTGCTAACTGCGTAAAATGTAACTAATGTAACTATGATGCTGCCTCAGATCGCCTTTTTTTTTGTTTGTTTTTCAGCTCTTACCCACGGTGTCAGGTTTGGTGGCCTGGATGTGCATGTAGCCAGACTCTTTGACGGACTCCACCACCAGTTTCTCCATGCAGGGGTAGAGCCGCTGAATGTCCATGTCCGTGAAGCCGAACAGCTTGGGGAAGCGACGGCCGAGCATGATGGACAAAACCATGGGCAGCCCCGGCTTGGAGGGAGGGGCAAAGTTCAAGTGCAAGCCTTTCACTATCCTGGGGTACGCAAAAAACAGCTTGAGACTTAAAAAAAAACAATAGAGCAATATGGCTCCACGTTATTCAAGAAATTACAAAGATAAGCTAATTAGAGATTATGGGAATTATATTATATGATAAATATGTATTTTCATAGGATTGCTCTTCCCAGGACAAGCAGATGTACACTGCAAAAAATTAGGTTAGCATCTTGCATGGTTAGCATATGGTGTAATACTTCAAAATGAGGTGTAATTTTACTTCAACTAAGTAACGTTATCTTCAACAGACATTTTTTCAGATGTTGAGGAATTCCTTTTCTCTCTTACTTGGGCTCCAGCTGAGACATGTTGGTGGTGATCAGCCAGCCCCAGTCTCCTCCATGGGCGTAGAACTGCTGGAAGCCGAGACGCTTCATCAGTTTGTGGAAGATGCGCGCCGCACACACCGAGTCAAAACCTTAAACAACCACAGAAACACGTTCACACACACACACACACACACAGCGAGTCTGAAACTGCAGTATGATACCAGGCAGTTTCTGGGGATGTTTGATTTCTTTCTCACAATCACCATTAAAAGGTGCTGAGTGTAGCATTTCAATATCAATACATAATTACCACATTCATTTTGAGGCATTAGTATAAATATGGTAAACAAACGAGACCATAGATTAAAAGATTAGCAGTCTTTACCGTCTTATTACTGCATTTCACATTGTGTGCCACCGGGCCGGATTTCGGCTGACTGACCTTTCTTATGTGGGGCTTCGGAGTAGCCATAGCCCGGTATGGAGGGACACACCACCTCAAACACAAGGTCATCTGGGTCTGACGGCTCCGTTAGCAGTGGGATCATCCCATAGAACTCGTAGAAGGAGCCGGGCCAGCCGTGAACCATCATCAGTGGAACAGCGCTGGTTCCCTCCGGTAGGTTCTTGGGCTTCACGTGCACGTAATGGATATCGATGCCTGGATGGAGTTCAAAATGCAAGAACAGGATACAGATCAACTGGATGAGAATTTTGCAGATGAAAAATGAAAGTTTGCAAGCTTGAGAGCTTTCCTTTACAGCCATAGGAAACCAAATGAAAACTACATGCTCTACTGATCAAGCTACACAGCAATAGAGCCCTCAAGGCATAACTTCAGCCTTTTTTAACCTGGTCCTTATTTTCCCATCATAACGATCGATTCTGACCAAATTCTCGACAACTGCTTAACTACACAGCTACGTGCGTGTGCATCTCTCTAATACAGTCCTATGAGGCCAGTGAATACTCAAAATAAATAAATGAATAAACAAATACATAAATCAACCCCCCAAACAATCGATGGGAACAGGGTGCAGGTCGAAAATGGTTGGTTATGCTTTAAATCTGGCAGTGTTAGTGCCTTGCTCTACCTGTTGACCAACACAGGGAATGGAACCACTAACCCTGGCAGTGTTGATACCAAACTCTATCCACTGACCTACATAGGGAATATAAACCCAATCTCTAGTAATGTCAGTGTCACACTCCACAGGACTTGTAGGACAGTATCTTCTTCATGAATGTGCCAGCAGTGCAGCCTCACCTTCGATGTTGGTTTTGAAGTGTGGGTACTGGTTGAGTTTGTCCACTTGTCTCCTCCAGTCAAAGTCGTTCCTCCAGTAAGACACCACCTTCTGCAGGTACTGGGAGTTGAAGCCGTAATTAAACTGGCTGTCCTCCAAAGAGGGAATGGGGCGCGTCTGGTCTATCCTCCTGTAAAGGTCCTGGGAGAAGAGGAGAGTGGAGAGAGTACAGTGAGGGCTTTGAAAACTTTTCAACCTGGGTACTTAATTCAGTTGACTAAGGGTGCGATCACACATACAGTTTGTTTTCCAAAGGTATTCAGTGGGAAAGTTTATTTTCTTGCATTTTTGTATTTTGTTTGTTTAGGTTCACACTGCCCAATTATGAACAAACCAGGACTTGTACACAAACGTCACATGGACTCACAAGTAGCTTGTTTATTGGACAGAGTTTTGGTAACCTGTCATCCTGCCAGGTTAAAGATTTTGGCAGCTGGGGAGTCAAAACAAATTTGATTTTAGTCCCTGTAACTTGAGTTTTAGTCTGCGCTTTTTTTCTGCATTTTACCTTCTCTGAAGCTCACACCAGTTAAGAACACACAGCTGAATATGAGCATCAGTCCAGGCTGCAGTTTGCCCTCGGTTCATTTTTTTATGCTCGCCTTTCAAAGATGCTGCTATCACGTGTCAACATCCGTCTGCTCATAAAACTGTGTTTCCTGTAGTTGGTTTGGATTATGGATTATGCATTTCTGACTGATGATATAGTTTACTTTGGCAAAATGAATGCAGATTAAGTCCCCAAAGACTATAATGGTCCAACTCTGAGCATCTGCTGGCCAAAGTCGAAGGAATGAAGGTTTTTATCAATCTGGACCATAGACAAGTTAAGAGATGAGATAGAGGCCAGTAGGTGTCAACATGTCAGCGCAGGGAAATTAGTATTGTATGAAGATGTCGTAACTATACTGTATTAACGTCATAAATTTGAATCTTGCCCAGGAACAAGTCAACACCTCTCCATTTCTTTTCCTAGTTTTCCCTCTTCTTTCCTGTTCTTCTCGGCTGTGTTCTGCCAAATGGAGCCCAAAAAGAAATAAAAACATTTTGAGAAAACAACAGTGAATCTAACCTCCAGCTCTTCGTCACCAGTGGTGACTTTGTAGGGGCGAATGGTGAAGTCCTCCCCGTCATCGGGGGGCGCTCCAGACCCCCACCAGCCATCCTCCGTCTTCAGAACCTGAGTCTTGCTCCTCTGAACCAGGAAGAAGATCAATCCTGCGATCACCAGACCAACCAGCACCTCGGTGAACATGGTGCTGAGGTCTGCACCGAGAGAGGGACGGGTGGATGGAGAGAGACTGGATGGACAAGGATGACTAGGACAAAGGGAAGGCAAAGGGTTTATCAATAAAAATGATGGTAAAATATCTTTGTCAACAAATACTTTACATGGCCAAGACTTGATGAAAACCAGACAGTATTCATTTCAAATAACAATGATGTTTACATTACATTCTACTTCATGTCATGATTTTGTCTTTAAAGAAAGAGTAGACATCTTTGCTCTCACATACATAGCACATGTTTCACATCTTCAGGCATGGAAAGACTTAAAAAACTGTCTGCAAAGTTTTAGTAGGTCTAAAATACCCAAAACGAGATGAAAATACGACTTAAATGGATGTGACAGAGACTAGCCTAAAATGTCCAGAGGATTTGCTGACTAAAACTAAGTGAAAACAAAAAAAAAAATGGATAAAATGACAAAAATGTCATGAAAACTAAAGAAACGTTTGAGTCATCAGATGCAGACTAAAACGAAATCTAAACAAATCACTGCCAAAATTTAAACTGGGAAGGACAGAAGAAGGATGATAAGAAAACAGGTGAGGCAGGAAGGAGGGAGGAATAGAGAGAAAAAAGGAATACAGAGGATGGAAGACAGATGATGAATGCAGGAAAGACGAATAGCTCAGCAGTTAATAGATAGACACTACAACGCATAAACTGGCTATAGTAAAAATACTGCATAAGCAAGAACATATTAAAGTGGAACTATAACAGTTTACCAAGCTAAGCATGTATGAGTGCCTAGAAAAAAAAAACACAACACAACAATTTTGCAAACCATGATGCACACAATAATTCCTTATCTCTGTGACTTTCTCCATCAATGACACAAACAATTTGAGTCTGGAGCATGATAATATAATTAACCAGGACAGGAGTGTACAGAAAAATGTGGGAATGCTTAAAAACAAAAGTGCCACTGTTGTTGTGGCTGTTGTGAATATCCCAGTATAGCCAGCTGAAAGGATTAGGTAGAGAATGGGGCAGATAAGGCCCTGCAGTCAGTCACAACTCCTGAGGGAAAACATGACGGCTGCATGACAAAGCTTTTCTCTATCAGGAATAGCTGCAAACATGGAAACAAAAACCTTCACTCTTTTCTGCTCTGCTTTACTCTATGGGGTATTTCTATGGGATTGACAACCAACAGATCCCATTTTTCATGACGATCACAACTCAAACTGTCATAACTTCACCTAGTCCCTTGGACTGGCACTCATAGCTTACTGTGCATGCATGTCGACAGGAAATATTGTAAACACTGTGTACAAAGTTAAATGTCTGGTCCATGAAACTAGGTTCAGACATAACAGTGTTTTTTTCTAGAACAGGCATTAACGAACCAGGCGGCGATGCAATGACACCCCCCTAACGCCCCTAACACACACACACACACACACACACACACACACACACACACACACACACACACACACACACACACACACAGCAGACGCCTGTGTGTTACAATCTGATTATAACGGCTGCCACAAAGTTGACAAATTGTTGACGTCAACTTTATTCAAGTTTCGTCCGAGGCACTGACGTCAAGTTGATTAACGTTAATTCACTTTCAACTTTCCTGTTAAAGTTAGTTCACTGTCAAGTTGAAAAAGTATGCTAACAACTTGCTCTATGATCCCAAACTGCCCCTTGACCGACTTTACATTGGGCAACAAACGCAACATTGGTCAGCAACATAACTGCAGAAGCATTCAGTGCAACTAGCATAGAAACCAAGCGATGATACAGCTCGAAAAGATGAATTACACCGAAAACAGTTAAGAAAATGTAACGTTAACCGAAATTTACAAAAGTCTGGAGAAGTTTATGCTAATTTACCTGTTTTCTGGCCCTGTGAGGAGCAACGGCAGCTACAAACTCCTCGACCAGACCTGCCGTTGTAACTGCCCACTGTTCTCTGGCCCCGTTCCATTACAAAAATTTGTTTCCTCTCAACTGTCCTAGCTTACTCTTCTAACTCTATACCAAAAATAACTTTGAAATTGAGAAGGGTGAAAAATAAAGGCCAACCAGGTTCGGTGTATAAATTGTTTGGATCCTTCGAGATATACAAAGGGAAAAATAAGGCGAACACAAAAAAGTACATTCGTTGGAATTGAATGTGGCTTAATGAGGCGAAAATGTGCAGAAACGGATGCTGGGAAGTGTAGTGTTTCCCTTTGTGTGTGCCTGTGTGTGCGTGTGTGTGTGTGTGTCTGCAGGTAAGTTAAATGTAAGGCTTTTAAGACCTGCTTAATATTAGTTTAAATCAAACGAAGACTAAATTGGCGAATGAGCCTGGAAAGTAAAGAAAACAGTAGCAGTATCAAATTATATGACTACACAAACAGGGAAATTTATCACTAGAAAAATGGTGCATGGAAAAAAACATTTGAAGACCCTTGAAACAGTACTCAAGACTCAAAGGTAACTTTTAACCATGTTAAACACTTTTAGTTTTTTACAGTTCAATTTAAAAAGGACTTGTAGACACACTGACTCAATGTTATTTGTACCTGACAGGTTAAAATTAAAGAAAGTTACAATTATGACAATTTAAAGTGTTTGTGATATGAGGTAAAAACAGATAAATTTGAAACTGAAAACTACCTCAGCTCTGGTGCGCTGAGTAAATAGGAGCTACATTATAACCAGAAGAAATATAGATTTTTTTTTTTGTCCTGTGATTAGCTTTAACTCTCTTTGTGAGGAACTTTGCTCAACTACAGTATGTTATCTAAAACTTTACCCAGTAGAACACATCCTACAGAGCAGAAGCATGTACAGATTTCTGATTAGTTTCAACACGTAGCCTTCATATAACATCACCACAAGACAAACAGGAGAGATACTGGCAGCACTGGGGTAAATAAACATTTATTGAACATGTAACGCAGTTAGTTTCAGTAGACGAAATGGCATTGGAGGCGTGGGGTTTCTCAACAGTTTTGCAAGGAAATCAGAAGGTCCCGCTTCAGTCACGTGGCACATGGTGTCCGTGATGAACATATTTCTCCATGTATGAGGAAAAACAAAATGAAAACCTACTGCTGTTATAAAATCCAAACCTACATAACTATACAGATGTAAATAGACAAGACATGCAACGTCTTCTTTGTCATTCCACCTTTAAGTCCACCTTAAAACCGAAAATAAACGCAAGCTCTTCTAAATAACTCAAGGTGCCGAATCTGCTTACAGAGCAGCAGAAGATCTGTACCCCCCTACCCCTCCCTCCCTCCTCCATTTCTCCATCTTTAACCTATCCTTTAATTTTCCCGGCTGCCCACACTGGCTTTACTACACATTTATACAACCAGGGATGCGATCAAAACATTTGAATTAATCAGGCGGAAAAGCAGGAGGGGAGTCTCAACTGGAAATGAAAAGGAAAGTGTTATAAAAAAAATGAAATCCTGAGAAAAATAAAATAGATTTACATCACATCTCTGACAGTATTAGTGTAGGTAGCCAGGTGGAATCTCATCCCATCCCCTCCGAAACCTTCCCATTCGCCCGTCTCTCTCCGACTCTCCGCTCCGATCCTATTGTTTTGTGCTCTCAACAACCGCCGCGTCCAGATTCTGATCTCAGTCCAGGTGTTCTAGAAGGTCAGGGCTTCTAGAACGTTTCAGTCCGTCTCCATGGAGCCGCTGTGCGTCTCCTTGGACACCATGAGCCTCATCAGTTTGCCGTGGAGCTTCTCGATCTTCTTCACATCCTGGGCCTGGTCCGTCTTGTACTGTAAACACTGTAGGAAGGGACAAAGTGACAGAATTAAGTTCATGGGCCTCAAGGTTAAGGAATCACCTCAGGAGTGTAAGGAAAGATTGCAAGAGTACCATTTTCTTGCCATGTTCCCTCATCATTTATCCCCCCCCCTCAAAAAAAGACATCTTGGAAAGCGAAGTCATTCTCATGGCAGTGATGCATGTACAGAAGCCATGGTATACAGTTCTGTAAGATATTACCTTTTACTCTATTTTGTTATCCTTAGGGAAAGAGGAGAAATTCTGGAAGAAAATAAATATGGACTGTGTGTGCGCTGTGCCACAAGACAGAAATGGAGTCCAAGTCTATTTGAACTGGAACAACAGAGTTCAGTGGTGTGTGTGTCACTGTTTATCACTTTCCAATCAATGGCCACATGACTCCACTTGATGATGAGATGTGTAAACTGAGGCAGGGATACACCAGTACCAATGCTGGTATCAGATATTGGGCTAATACCGAGTAAATATAGATTTTCCCCAGTAAAATAACTGATCCAAGAGCCACGTATAACATGTCACAAATCAGCCTGATTTTCTGTTTTATCAGACATAGAAGAATGTTAGAGAAAAAAACATGATTAGATTTTCACCAGCACTCCGTATCGGTTGATACTAAAAGTTCAGCACTCAAAACTGGTATCTGTGACTCTTTAAAATGAAAATTAAAACAGTAACTCTTCATGTCACTTACCACGGCATCGTCGGTCACTTTAATGCAGAGGTTTCCATCGCAGTGTCTGTACTTGAGAACCACTCTGACCTGCAAAAAACACAACGACTTCAACTGCTGAATGAAACTATTCACATTCTCAAAGAAAAATAATCAGATCTCTCTTGACATGTTCACGTCGCTAAGTTCAATGCTAGCAAACAGTCAGTGCTGTGTTAGCTAACAAGCTAGCCAGCTACCATGCTAACCTACAAGAGAAAAATAATGTTTTCACCTTCATGGGATCTGTCAAATACAGTTTTTCCGCTGCACGAGAGAACTCCTCCCATGTCTGATAGTAAGGCATTATTATAGTGAAACAGAAATATTATTATACAAAAGAATCTGTTTCAATCTGCCTTTCGGGGTTTGCTAACTTCGGAACACCACATCAGCAGCAGCGTGAGCTCGACCAATCAGCGTGAAGAGAACATAATACCGCAAGCACATCCGGTTCACATTTTCAAAATAAAAGCACGTCTATGAAGTCACAAGAAAATGAACAGAGTATTTATATTTATGATACACGTAGGGCAGCAAAACCAGCCACTAAATCAACAAGGATCAACAGAACAGGTAAGGATCAGGTGTGCCAATCAAAAAAGTTAAATGCACAGCAACTACTGCAACTTGTTTTTTAGAACTGTGCCTTTGTAGGACTTTTATTTCCAAAATACTCCTCAGCGGCGGAACAGGAAATAATACTGTGCAGCACGGTGAGGGAAATCCTACATCTCGCCCTCTAGTGGTTAGGCACGAAACTGACTGAAAAAAAGCCTGCCACTTTCATCCATATTCCTCAGTCTTTGATGATATCACAATTTACATGAATAATCTTCAATCCTAGTTCTTGTAATCATGCATTTTCCAATAGGGTGCATCAAACCCCATCCTAGATATTTAGGTGTCTTGCTCAGGGGCATTACTGTGGCTGTGCAGCGTATCAGACATCAGCAATCCAGTCCTCTAGCACAGTGGTTCTCAAACTTTTTGGCTCGTGACCCCTTGAAACGAAGCAATGCCTCCTTGTGACCCCCCCCCCCATCACAGGCTGCATAATGCAGAATGGTGAAGAGTTCACCCAAAAAATGATTTTCCCCTTTTCAGGTCGTTTCATTTGATTATCAGAGGAGACTGAGAGGCTGAAAACTATTCAATATTTCACAAGAGAGCAAAAATGAGAGAAAAATCAGAAAAATACACATGATAATACATGTTTATAGTAGAAATATGTTTTTTTCCTATCTCATGAATCATCTCGCAACCCCCCAAAATTATCTCGCGACCCTCTGGGGGGACCCGAGCCCCAGTTTGAGAACCTCTGCTCCAGCAGGTAGCTCTTGGTGTATCACTGTAAACTGTCATTCTCTCTGTGTGCTTCTCTCTCTAGGTTATTTCTCACTCCAAGATTGAATGTAGCTTAAGTATGTAAGCATGTAAGATAGATAATGATAACAGCTTGACGGACTGGATCCTCTATATTTTAGAGATACTGAATGATGAACCCTAAAACATGGATATTTAGTGTTTTGGGGATGAGATCTGCTGGGGGACAGGAGTGATATTTCATGGTTTGGACAGTAGATGGCAGACAGAGTTCAGGTATTTTTACAGTCAGCCATCCACAGACACTGTTCAATTATCAGACCTCATAAACTTCAATAATAGGTTTTACACTGAAGTATACAGGACACCTTAAGTCTTCTGATAGCTGATTCCAAAAACTAGTTGGTGTCTACATGCAGCAGAGTCTACATGTTAAATTCCAGTGCAGGTTTATTGGAGATTCACGTTTGGCGCTCTTCTCCCGAGCGACTTGCAGTGAGTGCAGCAGTAGAATAAGCTTCACTTCCTTGAGATCCAATGAAAGTTACTGGATCTGCGTGTCAGATGTCACAGTAACAGAGCTGGTGAGGAGTGGGTGGTGCGGTGACGGCTCCGACATCATCAGCTGAGTCAGTTGCAGCTCAGTCACCAAGTTGGTATGTTTCAAATTTTTTAATCAAGGACTCCAAAGTCAAGGAGTCAAGGAGTGAGTAAAGGATCGTGTGACATAGTATTAATAACATTGGGTGAAGGGAAGTTGTCTTGATAGGCCTAGGAAATAGTAATATACTGTTTAGCGGGATGCTTTCATCTAAAATGCCCATAAAGTCACAATGAAACTGCATTTTGAGAGCATCTTGCTTACTTAAAGTGATGTATTTCCTAATGAAACAGGATGTTGGGGCGGGACATAATGCGGGGAGAGGTCAATCAAGAGTGTAAACTAATGGGAGATCAGTTAGGGAGAGAAACCGTTTTATTGGATGGGAGGGGCGGAGGGGCGGAGGGGCGGAGGGGCGGAGGGGCGGAGGGGCGGAGGGGCGGAGGGGCGGAGGGGCGGAGGGGCGGAGGGGCGGAGGGGCGGGATCGTTATGTCTGTGATGGTTTTATTTGTTGGTGTTTTTATGTCGCCTCCTGGTACACAATGAAATCACCACTAAAGATTTTCTGTTTTCCAGAAAGTAAAAGTAATGCGATTTTATAATATAAAAATACAAGAAAATAACATTTTTGTGGCATAAACTGTCAAATCAGTGCATGGTGTGATAGTTTGAATGCGCAAAAAAGGCGAAAAAGTAATTTTCATTTCAGTGTGACTTTAAATACCATTTTTATTATGAACAGACCCAGTAGAAAGTGGATTCCTAACTCTAGAGCTTTACCGCCTGAGCTACACAGAAGCAGCAATCTCCCTCAACAACCTAACAGACCTGCACTGACACGGAGTCCAAATTGCGTGATAGAAACTTGCTTTACTGGCTATTATATGTCGGTGAAATCAGCTTGCCCTTTCCACAGAGGCGAACTCCTCCATCAAAGTGTGGCGACATTAGATAAAGGGAGGAGAGCACTTAATGTGACCTTTGCCTCCACCTTTTTATTTCTCAGAAAACCCTTTCATAATCCTCTTTCAGAACATCAGACACCCGGCAGGGGCGGCTGGGCCTCTTTAAGCATAACATTTACTGCATATCCACAGCAGCTCATGTGTCTGCTATGTTGTTTATTACCTGCCATCATCTTCCTCATTGTCACATCCACATGTCAGATATAGTACGATGTCTAATTTCTACTACAGGGCCAAACAAAGCTATACAGGGCTTTTCCTTTGGTCTGGTTTCCACTAAAATGGCCAAAAAGGGCTATAGGCCAGGACTTACTTGTTATTCATGTCAATTCCCCCACTCAACGTGCTTATGATTCTTTTTGCATCTCACTGCAGATAGAGATGATACATCAGTGGGGGAATAGTTTCCCTTTAAGCTTAATAAAGAAATGGTGCTTTTCATTTCTGGCTGTAAACATTCTGACTTGGCCTTGGCTCTGGTGAAGCCTCTCTCGGCCTCTCTATGGATAAGTGGCTTATAGTATTGGCTTAAATTGCTGCTATATGCCATTATAGTAATGGTGACGTCTAATGTTACACGGACACATGACACAGACACACACACACACACACAGACTGGTGCCATGAACCCTCGCTGCCTGCCTGTCTGTCTGTCACGGCCTTGGTGACATCAGAGTGGCATTTTTGTTTCTTGCTGACATGTAGATTAAAGCCTGAAGGATGACCGTAACTGCCGGAGCTGTCTTCTTCCTGACTCTCTCTCTCTCTCTCTCTCTCTCTCACACACACACACACACACACCAGTAAATCACACAGCCGGTGCTGGGAGCCACCTGTGGCAGGACATCATCTCCTGCGTGTGAGTCTGACGCCGGCTCTTGTCTGTAGAGAAAGTCTGCACACTTTTTTTTTTTTGACTCCTAACTTCAAATTTTGAATGGAAAGATAGACTCAGTGTCTTATGTGCTAATTGAGTTTCATGACCCTTTGTGCTTGTGCAGACTGTTTAAATCATATTGCATGGGTGTCAAATGCCAACCTATGGTGATAAAGCAGTTTTTATTAATCCCTGAAAAACTGGCTTTTTGGAAAGACAAGGTTATGATATCAGTGTTTTGCTATTGGGATTTTTATGAATACCCCTTCCATTGACGGCATCACCCCATTCAAATTTCTAATCTCCTTTTGAAAACGGCTTATGTCAAAAAGCGCAGTATGATTAGGCCTCTATCTCCAGCAGTTACAATCCCAGTCATGAGAAGGGTGTGTTGTGCATCGGGGGAATCGGGGCAGTGATGCACAGCTCACATTTCACTTGGCAGGGATCATTTTCTCACCTGGTTGCGCTGCTGTTTGCTCTTGTATGAGCTGCTTCAAAGGCTTGTGGGAAAACTGTCTTGCCGTCGGTGAAGCTGCTGAAACGGGACGTGAAACTTCTCCAGCCAGGAATGCAAATGAAAAATGGATTTGCTCGCCCCGGAGGCCCACCTCATTTATTTTAATGCAGAGACCCGCTGTTGTTCCCGCAACCCTTAAACCAAGCTCTGCTTCTCTCTGTTTCTCTGTGCTCTCTTGTGTTTTGGCAACTGTCTCTGCAGATCATTTGTGATGATTAAGGTAAAATTGAAATATTGGAGGTAGGGAGCCATATTCATGATTTCACTATGAAATGTAGATAATAAACTTTGCTTGCTGGTTGCGGGAGCCCAGACTCTTTCTTGTGCACTATGCAAGCAAGAGATCAAACACATGATCATTGAGTGACTTAGGCAACAGCTCAGCCCTGCTTTTGCAAAGTTGCTGGGGTTTGGCAGAGAGAGCCTGCAAATTGTTATTGCAGATTGCAAATTGCCTGCAAATCCCTATAGGCTATGCTCCTACTATGTACTATAACATTTCCATAGGGATTCAATAAAGGGTAGAGAGATTATAGCGACCTTATCATGGTTTATGGTATTTTTTTTATCCCTATTGTATCACGTTAATGTCTTTTATTCCTACAGGAACTTATAGGCCTAGTTTATAATCTTGCTGTGATATTTGTATTGTATCATTCTAAAATGTAGCTGTTCTTGGATCACTATAGTTATTTATTTATTTTCAAAAGGAAATTTGATAAACCCGTGGCACGCTGAATTTAACATAGTTCTTTGGTAACATCTTCACTGTACTTCGATCCCACGGTCTACATCACAGCAAAACAGATCCAGCTCAGTTGTCAGGGGCAACTTGTACGTCTCCTACGTCCCACACGTTCTCAAAATCGTTGCGTCAATTGCTGCCTTCAAGTGCTGTCGGAAACATCACTATTCCCAGTAAAGAGCTTAAGAAATGTGGCAAATGTGACTGGGAAAGTCGGAATTTCCATGACACCCAAGTTGCCAGGATGTGAGGCAGGGGGTGGAGAACATGGCAGCTGAATTAACAACTGATGGTAAAAGTGATGTTTACAACAATTACCCCCATGACATAAAATTATGGAAATCCTGACAAATGTATAACATCACAACAAAACTCCCTAAAAAGACCCTATAGGAATATTGCAGGAATATTAAATAACATAGAATACGATAAGGCCATGATACTCACTATCGATTACCACAGATACAGAGTAGGCTATATAGTGATGTTGTATTAGGGTAAAACACCATTTACATGCCTGATGCACATATCCTGCTCTTCATTCTGCTGCTGCAGCACAACAGCTCTGGGCCTTTTGATTCATACAGTAAAATGACCTTTGTTACAGGGTCCATTTTGTTTTTATCTCTGACCAAAAGTCATGGGTATGGGAAGATATAGCACGTGTGATACTTGAGTCCAAATTTGATCTCGTAACCTAGTTGTTGTCATTATAAAAGAGAGCAAAGATAAAGCAAAGAATTGCCAGAAATCTATTTGAAAGGCATATATTGGAAAAAAAAATCACACCAGAGGAGCATTAAGGACAGTGATGTAGTGGTAAATATAAAGGTGTTAAACTATGACACCTGACTGTAGTCACCACTAGGCCACCAATATATATAAACAAAAAAATAACAATATTTACAGAAAAGCATTAATTCATGCTTTCCCCCCCTGTTCTCATGTAACTTCCATCCATGTGATACCAGTTACTTTGATGTTAGCCTTTACTCTGAACTGGATAACAGAAACATTTAGGTCAGTGTAAAAAAGGTTGGTAAACTAACTTTAAGTGTTTAACTTCCACTACATTCCTAATTCAGGACCAATGTTTCTATGTGTGCGCCTGTGCAAGACAATTTGGTGACCAACTACATCTAACAATTTATGAGACCAAACAATATCTTGTCATTCATCAGTCATGGCTCCACTTGTCCTCAGAAATTTAGTCGATATAACTGGGTTTTGAAGTTTTGGTGGTAAATGATATTAGATCCAGGGACTTGGCTTTATAATGGTGTTTAATGAAATGAAGCTCCTGCAAAAAGCACTTGAATGCGCAACAAGAAAGTTGTTTTTACCAGGGTCACTTGGGGGCATTCCTGAATTTAATTGAGAATGCATGGTAAATTCCAATTCAGTTCCTGTTGGTAGAGAGGTTGCTAATGAATGGGTTATGATTACATGTTATGCATCAAATACCACCTGAAAGGTACCTTTAACATTATATAATATTGATAATATATAACATTACGTGTAATCTCAGATATGTGGGAAGAAAAAAACTAAAAAACACGATATTTCATGGAATTTCAATGAATTAAATTCAACTTTCTAAAATTCCAACTCAGTTCCAATTCTGTTTCTTGTAGGGTTTTTTTTGTGGGTTTTTTTCAAATTGCAATTCCAGTAGGCTACCGGAATTGGAATTGATGAGTTTATTCATGAATTGACCCCCAACCCTGTTTTTTTTTTTTTAGGATAAGGCCGGTGTTTTTTAATGCATTGCTTACAAATCCTATGAAAATCAACAATGATTTTGTTTTGCCAGCCAAACAAGTGTTTAGCTTACAATCGGAGCCAATTACTTCCGGGTTGACGGCTAAAAACGGTACGTGGGAAGTCAGAAAGTAACGGGAGTAGAGCAAACGCATTGTTGATTTTGTTATTTTCATAGGATTTGTTGACGGTAAGCAATGCATTAAAAAACACCGGCCTTATCCTTTAACGACTGGAGATCTGGGAAGTCGGAGCTCACGCGGAGCACGTGAACGCAGCACGTGTTGCAGCCAGCAGGCAGCGGCAGCAGACGGGTTTCCCAGCGGCACAGCGCCGCATCACGCCGACTCCAGCGCGTTAAAACACACCGAGAAAACGCTGCGATTCCCCTCCGCTTTTTCTCTCTCCTCAAAGTAAACGCCGGCAGCGGAGACGCGACGCTGTAGAACAGATCATGTAGGATTCATTTGTAAATTCCCCATTTCTTTTCTTTTCTTTTTTTTTTTATTTTTTTTTTTACTTTTGTTGGATAGCCTTCAAACTGTGAGCCGATTCTCTCCCGTCGGCGTCTCATTCATCTCGTCGTTGCAGCCGATTCAAGTGGCGAACTTTTCTCCAAACTACTAAACAAGTCAGCCGTCGTCGATATCCGAGGGAGTCTGCGATATATTCGGCGTGACAGCACTTCATCATGAGGTAAGAAGCCCTAAATGGTTTTAATTATGAAACGGCATTACAGAATTGACCGGTATAACATGATGAAACTTCAGCTCGAGCTCTGGAGCTGCGGGGGGTTCATCATGCTAGGACCGTGTCAAACGAGGGAAACTACAATTAGGATACAAAGCACGTTGATTTGATATGTAACGGACAGCAAGTCTGCCTTTTTTAAAAATATGCATCCCCAGCAGTTTGTATGGCAGAAGCCCACCGCAGTGCTCCGTCTTGTCTGCTTGCAGGGCGAAATATTATCCTTTGCTGCACAAGAGGTTGAGGATGGTCAGTTTACACACATTGTTGAATGCATCTCGTTGATGTAGACAAGCATGACACTTGTAAAAAAAAATAAAAAATAAAAAAGACACCTAGTCGTTACAGAAGAGTACACGCCGTTCAACTCCCACAGCTCCAACATGAGTCTAGTCACACAGACAATTTCTGCTGCATTTCTGGACGTGCATTGGTTTGTAATGGCGCTTGCTCATTCCTGCTGCTGCTGCTCCCGCACTGCATAAGAGGGATTATCTTTTAGCACTGATGATGGGATGGTATTTTATTTTGATGCCACATTATAAATCATATACACACGCGCGCGCACGCACGCACGCACGCACACCCGCTTTTGACCACCAGAAGCGTTGACTGTCTGCTTGTCTTGTTTCTCAAAGCAGCTCGTGCACTTTTGGGCAGGCTCTTTGAAATGATATGGAGAATGGGCTGGCACATGTCATTGAATCTCTCTCTCTCTCTCTCTCTCTCTCTCTCTCTCTCTCTCTCTCTCTCTCTCTCTCTCATACACACTCACACACACACACAGACGCAAAATATGAATGCTTTTGTCAGCCACTTGGTTGTCTGAAGCCTGTGTCAGCAAGGTGACAGACACTTCATAGATCAGTCTTCAGCTTATGCAAGACGTGCATGTGCAGTCAGGACACACCTTTTTAAAAACTAATGACAGTCCACCTTTAGCAGGCAGGGACGCACCGATCTGATACTAAAAGTGGGTAAATTTCCCTTAAAAACATGGGATATTCAGCCTTAACTGGTCCAGCCTGAACCATGCTGTACATGTGAAATGTGAAGATGTTAAAAATAAGTGCAGTCATGTTGTAGGCTATGCATTCCTCCGTGTTATGCAACAGGAATGGAGTCTTTGTTTCCCGGCTTCAGCGTGATGTTCACTGTCTCCTGACCCCAAGCACAGTGCATCCATACAAGTGGCTCACTGTATAACAGCTGGCCGGTTATTAAAGAGGGAGACTGAGAGAGTGTTTGGTGCTCAGCGTGTCGGCCGACACTCCGAGTTATTAGTGTCCGACCGTACTGGAAGTGAATCGTGTCGGCGCTTCCTTACTTGTGTGTTAGCTGGATACGAAATGCCTGAAGGTCTTAAGATAAACAATTAGACTTTAAAGACTTTCCCCTGGTCATTTTCATAACCCCCTGAAATGAAAACGTCAGAGTTACTGTATGCTTACTATCTTTGTCTTGTTTGGGACTTTTCTACAACATTATTTCTACACGTTATCATTGTTGTGTGCTTTTAAAATGTATTCAACCACCTATCTGTTTGCAAAAGCCACACTATTTGTTATGCTGCCGCCTAAAATCCTCACCGAAAGCTTGGAAACACCTTGTTTATTTAGGATTATACACATGAATGCCAGTAGAGTGATAGTTTTCAGCTTGTTTTTGTTGTTTTTTTGTAGATTTGTCTTTGTTTTCCCCCCTCAGGAATCTGTGCTAAAATGGCATGAGGCTGCTGATCAAGCGAAATGCGTTGGTTTTACTTGATTCTGTTGGACATGGCTGTGGCGGCACAGCAGTTTCTGTCAGACATTTCCCTTCGCATGGTGCAGTGAGTGCTGCTCTGCTCCACACAGGGAAAGTTCAGATGTCAAAACAGCTTCTATGGAAGTGTGTGACCCTGATTTTTTTTTTTTTTTTCTTTTTTTGGGGGGGGACCCATGACTCAACTTTGTATATGTGTGTGTGAGGGAGTGAGACATGCAGTGCGAGTGGGGCTTGTCCCCCCCTTAAAGAAAGCCCCTAATTGGATCCAGCTGTTGGAATCTCTCTGTAGGCCAAACTGTGGTTAACAATAGCTTTGGTTGTTTCAAAGAGCCGCATGTTGTGTCGACGTACCGGAATGGAAACCTCTAACTCCTTTTGTGTGATTACATTGTCTGTTTTTATCTTACTCATTCGTTCCCCTCCTCTCCCTCGTCCTGTTTTAACAAACGTCCCATCGGTCGCTTCTTTGAGTTTTCTCGCTGCGTATCGCACTTCAAACCCGGAGCGGAGTTGAAATTGGGTTAACAGAAGACTAGCGATGGCAACCGAGAGGAAAATGGACACGGTTGCTTTTTGTTCATCAGGCCGTGTTTTCGCTTTAAGGCATGGTTTGTTTTCCCTGCTTTCATTCAAGGAGAAAAACAAGTGTGTGAAGAAGAGAGGTATTGATGTGTCTGTGGGGTGTAACAGGTGTGTGTGTGTGTGTGTGTGTGTGCTTGACTGGCGGCTCCAGCTGCTCAGAGCTGATTCATGCAGGCCATTTGTGTGTGTGTGTGTGTGTGTGTGTGTGTGTGTGTGTGTGTAAGGTTGCAGCCACAATAAGAAACCTACATTTTTATCCTCTGACTACATAGCCTGTTGGGTTTCAAAGTTAACTCGTCATTTTCAGTATTTTACCGACCAACTTGGTGCCATGTGTTCACACTGCAAGCAACGAACAACTGGAAGTCCATTCACTTTCTATAGAGCTGAGCAGCCTGGGGAACTGGAGCATGTGTGGACGGTCAACAAGCTGGTTGGCTGGGAACAGTCGGCCACGGCTGAACTTTCATCCGTCGTCAAGCAGCCAGTAAGCTTTCTGTGCTTCCTCATTTTCCCCACCGAAGTGACTTTATGAACAATATTTCCGCCTGGAAAGTGCAAAATGGATGAGAAGTTGATTCCAGCCATTCGAAGCTTCCCGGCGCTCTACAACTTTTATTTGAAAGACAGCAGAAATAAACTTCTCAAAAAGGAAGCTTGTGAATGGTTGGGTCCATCATCGGGGTTGATGGTAAGCTAAGAGTTGACGATACCAAAGCAGCGAAATATAAAAACATATCTGCACAAGACCTCTACGTAGATGCAGTTGGAGCCTCTCACACAGCCCACTATCAGTCAGAACAGAGAGACCCGTCACTCTAGTTGCTCACAACGGTTCAGTTAGGGCAGGGCGATATGGCAAAAAATATGATCACGATAATTTTTTTCCATATTGATCAATATCGATATTTATCACGATATATAATTTGATAATGCTGCCAGTTTGAAGAGTATCCTGATAATGACTGATGAAGCCTGAAGAAACCAGAGGGTTCATTAGTTAAACTTTAGAATATAGTTTATTAACATCAAAAATAGAATAACACCAGAAGAGGGGCAGAAAAGCAGATTTCTACTTTTACTTAAAAGACACCTGTCAGTGACACTTCTGCCGGTTAGATGTCCCGGTGGCAGACGGTGGCTGTCATGCGCACACACACAGGTATTTAGTCGGTGCTGGCTAACGTTAGCTGTCCGGTTAGCTTCCACTGTCACTTCGGTTACTATCTGATGAAACGGACAACAACGAGCTCCTCACATGATGAAATAGTATGTCATGTTACCTTTTTTGTTAACAGTTTCCTCACCTGAGGATAACGCGAGTTCACTAGTTTCACCGTCGCTTTCGTGTCCCTCGGCACTCATGTTTTTCCTCTTTTTTCAGAGGACATCCACTTTCTTCACCGGTAGCTCAAACAATGCTTTGCGGTAGGAAATGGGCGTGTACTTTGACGTGCAAGCCAAAAACTGCAGACTGACTGGCTGTTGTCGCGTTTGTTCCCGCCGTGTGATAGGCTGTTAGATCTATCCATATCGAGTAAAACATGTCCAAAGCTTATCATCGTTATCGACATGAGTTCTATCGCGGTCCCCTATCGAGATCGTTTTATCGCCCAGCCTAGGTTCAGTGGTGAATAACCTTCAAAACATGGTTGGTTCCCACGCTGGTTGTATCTCAGCTATTTCGGCCACACGTACCTGGCTGCAGCAGATTCCTAAACCATGAGGATGGAGCTTTATAAATAAGGGCAGTCAGTTGGTTCCCCTGCGTCGTGTCAGGCCGCACTTAACATCGATGTCAGCATATCTAAGGCCGTTTTTGATAAGCGTCGTCCGGGCGACGGGGCTGTGAAGTGTCACGGTAACGAGCCTTGACAACCGCCGAATGACCTCTTGCCTCCCAGGCGTTGCAGGTTCACGCCAGAGATGAATGACAGGAGCTGAGGTTCGGCCCGACTCTGTTATCTACCCGGCCTGAGCGGACAGGGAGCCGGACCGCTGCGTCAGAGAAGCTGTTTATACTGAGAAGGAAACTCACAAATCACTTCGGAGCTTGAGTTGGACCGGGGCCAGTTGCGTTATCCGGTCCAAATGAGGTATTAATGAGGTCAGCGTGAGGTTAATTTGAAATGAGAGTAAAATGGGTCTTTTAAGTTGATTTAAAATGCTTAACGTTTAGTCGCTGACTCAAGTAGCTTCTTGAGTTGTGTGAAGTGTAGACGGGATGAGATGCAGGGAAATACTCAGAGGGGAGTTTGACTCATGGGATTGAGGTGTTGCTCTTCTTTAGACTTTAAATCCGTCATATAGCGATAATATTCCTACAAGAAGGAATGACTTTATTACCAAGGATCATGCCAGCCTCATGCACAAACTATTTCAATGTAGCCTTCTTTCCTTCAGATTTCCTGAATAGCTGAACTTGTTTTGTCTCCATTCTTTTAACTTAAGTTACCACTAAAGGAGAGTGGTAACAAATTACAGAATTAAAGTTTGTTTCATGTTTTTATGATGCAAACTAATCATCAGACATACAGTATATATTGACATTAGGAGAGGGGGGAATAGATGATTGCTCCCAAGGCTGTGTCCAGACTTGAGAAATTATAAATTGACCAATGATGAAAGGTTTTTATCAACCTTATTAAGTGTATAAATCTCCAAAATTGCGTCTCCTGTATTAATGTTCCCCATGTAAATACAGGCAGTGATGTAAACAGACCTTGTGTTAATCCGTACATGTGTGTATATTGCTCTGATGCCAGAGATGTGCTTATAATCTTAATGAGGTAATTCATACAATATGTTTAAAAGAAATCATTGAATCTGACTAATGGAGGAGAGGAGTCTCAGTTGACCTAGACCCCGTTCAGGCCTCCCTGAGCGAAAGTCAAGGCAGACCCACATAATCTCTCTCTCCTTCTCGTTATCTTTCCGTCTCTCTCCCTCTCTCCCCCCCTTTTCTCTTTCTCTGCCAGCCAAAGCCGCGGCCATTTTTCCTCCTCTTCTGAATTTCATCTGACGGCGGATTGAGCCCTAAAATGTTAAGTGCTTACGGAACAGGACAGGAGAATGACGTTATTGTGCTCCAGTGATTTTCTTTTGAAGTTTTTTTTTGGGGGGGGGGGGAGAGATTTTGATCGCGCTGGCTACCGGCCACCATCTGCTCCTCGCTCTCCTCATCTCTCTCCCTTCTTCTGCCCTCCCTCCCTCCCTCTGCCAATCCATCCTTAATCTCTCTCTCTCATTTCCCCTTTCTATCTGCTCCGAAAAGGCCCGCTTTGCAGTTTTCTGTCAGCCAGGAATCTTTGTTTTTTTTCATCCCGTTTGACGTCACAGACGAGTTTCATCTTTCACGTCTCACTTTTTCAGTTTCAAGTTTCCCCCTGACCGATTGTTTGCAGAGGTAAAGTCAACCCAAGGAGGAAAGTAATCACAGCCCCTGTGTTCGAGGCGGACCGAGACAGCGAGCCTGCGTGCTTTCTGCCGGGATTACTGCTGATTCACCGGAGTGGAGGATATGACTTTGCGCTCTCAGTGTAGCCACAAGCGGTAATTGCGGCGTCAAGCCACATGGCAAGGCTTCTGTGGTCGCCAATATTAAAATATTTAAGGGAGAGCTTTTTCACAGAGGAGATTACTTTATGGCATTTCTACTTTAGTAGATGGTAGAGAATGATAGGAAAGATGGGGATGGCATGCAAGATGATGTTATAGCTGCATGGTATCTTCCTTAGCCCACCTTCCTTTCAACGTCATATAAATTAACTTTTTTCACCTTTATTTAACCAGGGGAAGTTGACCAAGCACACATGCTCTTTTTTTAGCAGAACTCTCTGCAGCAGTTGGGGGTTCGGTGCCTTGCTCAAGGGCAACTAAACGCCAGTTGTTGAGGGAGCGGACAGTGTTACTCACTAGGGCTGAACAATTCATCGAAATTTTATCAATCGCAATATGGCCTACTGCAATTTTCAAATCGCAGGAGGCGCAATATTTGTTAAAAGGCGAAATGTGTGTCAAAATACCATTTTAAATGAAATATTGTCGTGCTGCAGAGATGTCCAGGCCTACACATCATATTCTACAGACTTAAGAAAACATCTTTGTTTGGTACAGATCCCCGCAGAAATCACACCATAATCATTTTAATACGTTTTTCAATGAAAATGAGAATAATGATGTAAAAATGATCATTCCCGCTAATATCGCAAATCATATCGCAATTGCAATATCAGTCAAAATAAGCGCAATTAGATATTTTTTCAAAATCGTTCAGCCCTATTACTCACTCACTTTCCCCACCCGCGTTCTCCCAGCCGGTCTGGTGATTCAAACCGCCGACCTTCCAGTCACAAGCTCACAAGCTCAACCTCTAGGCTACCACCGCCCTTTTTCAGATTGGACAATGGCTTAAACTAGGCTGGCGTGTGTGTGTGTGTGTGTGTGTGTGTGTGTGTGTGTGCATGCACATTCGTTTAGTCATAGGTCCTCTGATGAATGATGCTGCAGTTTAATCCTGTGGCATGTTCCTATCTTTTTGTGATGACTCCTTTAATAAGACAGTCAGGATAGTCCGGACCAGAGTAAAGAAATATCTTCTTTCTTTTTTTGGCTTTCAGGGGCATTTTGGTCCTTTTTTCTGGGGCAATTTTATTGAACTGTGAATACATTTTCATTGCATATTGGCAAACAAACGCTCAATTTGTACCACTAAGATTTACATAAACGTCTTTCCCACTGCTGGAAACTGGCAGCAGGCCTTACAGAAGAGGATGGTCGTCGCCTTTTTCCCCTCGCTGTCCCCAACCGACCGGTCCGTCTTCCACCCTTCAATTGTGTTTTTTTTTTTTTTACGATTGCCTATTGGTGGTTCCTTTGCTGATGCAGCGTTCTCCTGTTATCAGGGGCATTTTTTGCCTGCTCATTTTTTATTTCATAGGCATTTTATGAACTTTCAACTCGTTTTTTGAACTCGAACTCGTTTTTTGCCCTGAGCTCCGGTTAAGTTGACCCGACCTCGGTCTGGACAGTCATGAAGCTCCTGGCCTCTCTCTCTCTCTCTCTCTCTCTCTCTCTCTCTCTCTCTCCCTCTCCCCGAAGCTCCTCTCTCTCTTCCTCATCTCCCTTCGTGTCTCCCTCCATCCCTGTCCACAATGAAGCCTCTTCCTCCCAGTGAAATGAAGAAGATGAAGTATTAGTGGCATCATGGGTGTTTGGCCTCGCTTCACTGACAGGATATGAATAGCCGAGGACGAGTCAATATGTTTAGAACATGAGATCAGAAGGATTATTTGAAACTCTAGCCCAGCTCATGAATCATATCTCTGCTGGCTAAAACGATCCAGAGAAGAACTAGGCTTCCCCGAAATGCTGTCTTTTGGGAAGAGACGCTGATTGACATGGGCTCAGTAATAAAGCCCCAGCTATGTTCCTCAATATTGCAAAAACGTCTTTTTATGCTCACTTGAGGCAAAAAAAAGTTTATCGATAAAGAGGCTGCTATCCAGTGAATACCGCTGGAAAGGCATTTGGCAAACAAATAATGATATAGCATAAAGACTTTATTTTCCTCATGGATGCTTTTTCTGATGCAACGATTTACATTCAGGAAGAGCATTATGGACGGAAACACACTTAAGTTTGTTTATTTTTTTTAACAGTATTCCAAATGTTCACTTAAAATTCCCTTGACAGTTTGCTTAAAAGTTAGTTAAGCACAACAAATCTTGTGTTCCTTGTGTAAATATGTTGTTATTAAATGCGATGATGATGCCCCTGACCTGACAGATGGATATGATGGAGAATGACACAGTATTTTCAGAGTCAGCAGTAGGGCTGCAACTAACGATTATTTTCATTGTCGATTAACCTGTCGATTATTTTCTCGATTAATCGATTAGTTGTTTGGTCTATAAAATGTCAGAAAATGGTGAAAAATGTCGATCAGTGTTTCCCAAAGCCCAAGATGACGTCCTCAAATGTCTTGTTTTGTCCACAACCCAAAGATATTCAGTTTACTGTCATGGAGGAGTAAAGAAACCAGAAAATATTCACATTTAAGAAGCTGGAATCAGAGAATTTTGACTTATTTTTCTTAAAAAATTACTCAAACCGATTAATCGATTATCAAAATAGTTGGCGATTAATTTAATAGTTGACAACCAATCGATTAATCGATGAATCGTTGCAGCTCTAGTCAGCAGTAGTGGGGTTGCTATCTAACCTCAGGCCGGCCAACTTTCTCTTGCTCCTCTGTCACTTTTTTTTCTTCTGGTCCATTTTTATCACCTTTCCGTCTCCCCTACAGCTCAAGAAATGAAAGTGTAATACCAGAATAGAAGCAATATACACTTGTGTGGCAACTAAGATTATCTCAGCAAACCACACAACAGCAACTCCACCTTTCCACACACAAACCTGCATCTACTGCAACATAAATTGTTTATGTTGTATCTCTCAATAACTGTCAAAATAATTGATCATTTCTGCCATTATACCCACCTAACAACCAAGCAAACGCCTAAATAAAGAAATAAAGCTTTTTAGTGTTTTATTCGGCCCAAAAAAACTGGACAGTCCTCACTGCTTCCCATGTAATGTGTGATATTCATAAACATAACAGTGCACATGTTGCTGTTAGAAATAGGTCTTTGCTAAGCTCCAGAAATGTCCATCTGTGTGTGTGTGTGCGTGTGTGTGTGTGTGTGAGCGACAGGAGCGCTGTGTGTTTAACCTCAGAGGTGTTGTCCTCGGCGTCCTGTGGGTTTGGTGCGCTCCTGCCAGTGACATCAGTTACCGGGTTTGGAGCCGTGGAATGCTGTGAACATACAAGGTGGTGTCTTCACCTGGGGCAGGGTGAGCTCACAACACATTTGTCACCGAAGAGGCCTGACCTCCTGCTGTGTGTGTGTGTGTGTGTGTGTGTGAGAGAGGGAGAGAGAGAGAGAGAGAGTGCGAGAGAGTAGGTGGGACAGATGGCAGCCAGAATGAGGATCCTGACAAATGCACAGACTATATGTGTTTCCCATTCACACACTTGTGCACACACACGCACACACACACACACACACACACACACACACACACACACACACACACACACAGGCTCTCACCACAAAGCCCTACCTCTCACCCAAAGTTGTTTCATTTTCACTGATGCGTACGATTTTCAAATGTCTTATCTGCTCAGTATAATATTGTGCATGTGTAGTTTATGCTGCAGATCGTGTCGAGAATATAGTTTAAGTAAATTAAGGATTAATCCATTAAACATTAAAGGAAAAATCCGCCCAAATCACTTTAACACTGTTAAAAAAAAACAGTTATTGGCGACACACCTTGCAGTTCTGGGTCCATTTTGTTGTTTGGTGGTGTGTTTTTCTTATTTCCACAGATAACCGAAAAGTATTCAACATCTATGTATTTATTTTATCCAGATATGATGAAATATAGGTCTAGTGCAGTGATTCTCAACCTTTTTCATATAAAGGACCCCTAATTTAGTCCACATTAGGGCCACGGACCCCCATTTGATTATATTTTTTCTCTCTGACCCAAATCTGAGAATATTTTTATTGTTAGATATAATTTTGTCCAGAATTCCTTGACTATCTGTATTGTAGGAAGAGAGATAACAGTGAAACTAAGATCAAAACAGTCATTCTTCTACATTCCCTAATTGTGTTAACTTCTTGTAAATGAAATAATGCTGAAGTTTAACAATTCATCAGTTTGCTGCAGACCCCCTGGAACCCTCTCAAGGACCCCCGGTGGTCCCCGGACCCCACGTTGAGAACCACTGGTCTAGTGCATACATCAGTGGCTTGTCAGCTGTTATTCATGTTACCTAACACACATAAATTGCGTAACATGCGTGGATCTGGCGTGTGTGTTTTCATGTATACGTCTGTGTGTTTGTGAGGTGCGAGTGTGTTTGAGTGACCCCTACTGAATCTATTTTTTCAGCTGTGCACCAGTGTTTGTAAGACTTTGCCAGTGTGTGTGTGTGTGTGTGTGTGTGTGTGTGTGTCCTCACCTTGAGCGTCTCGGACGGTGCCGGTCGACAGTATCTGGTGGCGGCGAGGCGGAGCGCCGACCAGCTGCATGCCCAGGATGCGCTCATCTGTGTGATTCGCCAGCGGGAGGCCGAGCTAGCATGATGAGCCGCGACAGCTCATGAATGTGCATTTCTCCGCTCTGCCCTGCCAACCTCTCGCTCTTTCCCCTCCCCTCCCCTCCCCTCCCCCTTCCCCTCCGCTCTCCCATTCACTTGTATTCTTTTGAGATTATGTTTATGGCGTTTCTGCCCTGTTGGTCAGTATGCAGTGGGGAGTGGCAGCAGAGAAAGGAGAGAAGGGGACGCAGAAGCATTTTTCCCCGCCTCCCCTTTCCTTCCTTAATTTCTGCACGGAGTTTAATTGGAAAATGAGCGAGGGAGAACGCTGCTACAGTTCTGCATGACGAGCATGATGATTGGAGGCTGGTCTCTTGTTTTGTTAAGCGCCGTTCTGTCTCAGAGTCATTTAGAGCAAGCAAGCTGGAAAAAGAGCCTGATAAGATACCAACAGTCTGTTAATGCCTTGCAGACTTTTCCACGTTAAGACATTTTCACTTCATATGAAAAATGACTCTATTGAATAATGTTGTAATCTGCACTAATACTTTTGGTACCCTGAAATAGAGGGGATCATGTACAAAGACGATGTTATTTAACTGCTCATCCAGTATGAACTGTACACTCAGATTAAAGCTTACAGTCTGCACTCTGACCTTATCGTCTGTGTCCAAATACGTATGGAGCCAAATCTATCATGTTATTCCATGCATTGTGAACATTCATATCTACATAACGGCTATATTTAAAGTAATATATTAAAATCTGATGTTTTCAAATAAGTAAATGTCTATTTTGCTACTCCCTGTCAGTGATTGGTGTAACACAACAGTGATTCAAACTATATCCAGATCATGAAATCCTCTGGCACTCAGGAAGTGAAACGTTTTATGTTTCCGGCAGCAGCAAGAGTGATTTGTTTGGAATAAACAGAAGAAGAACTGGGTAGCATGAGCAAAGATAGCCACCATTAGAAAATCCAAGGAAAAAAACGTCAGAGTACTGGCCACACTGTTTGATTGATAAATGATCTCTGCTTAGCACCTAAGATATTGCAAAATACAAAACAAGAATCTTGCAGATTACCACTTTAAACAGTGGGAACAGGACTGGATGAAAACCTGATGATGGTCCAGAGCTGAAATTACACCCGCCCCCCCCCATCGCTACAAGAGTTTCCAGTGGAAACAATGCAGAGAAGTCTGTCTGGAGCTGCGGACGTGGCTCCTCTCACCTAACAGCTGTGCAGCTAGAAATCAATAGGATGAAGCAGCAATGATCTCTCCTCTCATCTCCTCTCCTCCCTTTCCTCTGCTCTCCCTCTCCTCTCCTCCCTCCTCTCCTCTCCTCTTCTCTCCTCCCTCATCTCCTCTCCTCTCCTTTCCTCTCCTCTCCTCCCTCATCTCCTCTCCTTTCCTCTCCTCTCCCTCTCCTCTCCTCTCCTCTCCTCTCATCTCCTCTCCTCTCTGCCCTCCCTCATCTCCTCTCCTCTCCTCTCCTCTCCTCTCCTCTCCTCTCCTCTCTGCCCTCCCTCATCTCCTCTCCTCTCCTCTCCTCTCCTCTCCTCTCCTCTCTGCCCTCCCTCATCTCCTCTCCTCTCCTCTCCTCTCCTCTCCTCTCCTCTCCTCTCCTCTCCTCTCCTCTCCAGCATTATTGTTGCTAAAGCTTGAAGAGTCAGTCAGGAAATAGACTAGATGGAACCGTTTTGTATTACTAAACCTGACAGAACATTTAGTTCATTCATCAACAGTTGGTCCTCACAAGGATAGAAGTGAAAGAACACACACACACACACACACACACACACACACACACACACACCTACACACACACAGAGCAGGGTTAGGCTGGTTAAAGGGATTATTGTTGCTCCCTCGCCACTACTAACTCCCTGAACCTTTTACCAGGTCACTGCTGACTACAGATGCAACACACACACACACACACACACACACACACACACACACACACGCATATCAGTCCAGCAGTGTTTACTTAGAGCCAATGCTAATCCACTTTACTGAAATGAATGCAGACACTTTTATTGTAGTAGGCTATTTTCATGGTAATATGAAAATGTGGAGCTACTGTGTGATTCTCTTGGGGCATTTCAAAATGTTATAGCTTGTTTGTGTGTGTGTGTGTGTGTGTGTATCGAGTTTCTGCTGCCGTGTGTGTGTGTGTGTGTGTGCTAATCTTTCTCCTACAGGCAGATTCACTTTTTTACTACATGAGAGCATGACACACATACAAAATCTCTCTAATCTAGTCTTGACTGCAGTGACCCTGCCATTCTATATGGAAACATTAAAGCAGCTGCTCATTTGTCTGTCAGCAGCTTAAAGTGAATATTTTCCCCTTTTTTTATGTTACATTCTTCACATCCATCACTTGCATCTTGACATGGACTGATAACTTTCATCTGCACCAGGAATGTGTAGCATCCAGGCTTCTTTCCCCCTCAACTCCCTTTTATTGATAATTGTTAACGGGCAAAACTCTTGTTCAAAGCACAAGGAAACAATCAGTATCTTTTCAAACTGCTTTAGTGTGTGTGTGTGTGTGTGTGTGTATATATATATATGAGTGTACTTGTATGTAACCATTATGTGTCAAGGGAACACACTGCTTCTCATTTGCACAGTTTCACACATCCGACTATAGTTGCGATGGTAGAAAAGAGCGTTTATGATGAATTTTTCCTGACCAGATTCTGGGATTTGAACCAGCGACCCTCCAGTCACGACCCTGCTTCGCTGCATCAGGCTACAAAAGTCTGATTTTCTGACTAAATAAGGATTACCGGGCGGCCATTTTTGTTGGGTGACTGTCGAGGAACTCACTACAAATGCTATGCAAAGTTGAATATTGCCTATATGAAGGGAGACATTCATTATACAGTATATCCACTATTTGAAAAATGGCTTTTTTCTTTTTTTTTTAAACATAATTGATAATGATGTGACACCTCATTGATCCCTGTAGGGAAATGTTCTTTTCAGGAGGTCAGAGTGCAGGTTCAGCACAAATTAAAACCAGCTGTATTACTTTTTAAAGGATATCAGGCGACTCATTCAGTGGTTGACAAACAGATGCAGACTAGCTTATCTATATTTTTAGAGATATTGAATCACTAACTTCAGTTATTTCTCCCCCCCCCCCCCCCCCCTAAATTAATGCATATAGCATTTTGGAATGGGACTCATATTGTATCAATATTGTCCTGACACTCTGGCCATCCATGAACACACACACACACACACACACAGAGGCCTAGAGTTTAGCTCTGTAAACAACGTATCATGTCTCTTCCGTGCTGCGGCCGCTGAACAGCCCCCCCACAAAATAGTTCCTCCCTCAGAAGTGGTTGCCCCGGCAACACAACCACGCCGCCAAATTGACACTCTTTTGTTTGGCCAATTTTACCCTCACTAGATCTTCAAGTGACTGGAGAGGGGTGGAGAAGAGAAATAAGAGAACCAGGAAGACGGAGAAGGCAAAAGATAGGAGGAGGAGGAGGAGGAGGGAGGGAGAGTAAAGAGAGAGTTGTGAAACAGGTCATCCGGATCGCAGGCAGGCCTCATTTGGCCTCGGTAATGACGCGACCCCGGACAAACCTCTCTGTCTTTGTTCCTCGGGACAATGGCTGCGCACTGAGAGAGAGAATCGTCTGACACATGAACTCCCTGCAGCGGAGAGGCGCAGCCAGCTCTGATCAACAGGCGGAGAGGAGAGGAGAGGAGAGGAGAGGAGAGGAGAGGAGAGGAGAGGAGAGGGAGGAGAGGAGAAGAGATGAGGGAGGGGAGAGAGGAGAGGAGAGGAGAGTTTATCCTCCGGGCTGTTTGAAGGTGCCCCGCTTAGCATTTTAATATCGATACATCATTACCACATTTATTTTCAGACATTAGTGTAATTACCATAAACAAACAAGGCCATCAACGGAAAGATTGGCAGCCTCTACACTGCATTTTACATTGTGTGCCACCGGGTCGGATTTCATGGGAAAGCTCCCCCGTTGCTTTACGGCACAAAGGGAAATTGGTTTATGGCACAAAACAGGAGCTGTTTTACTTTGCAAGTAATACACAACTTTATTCCAGTTCCACTATCCTAAATATGTAGTTTCAACTTTACGTTAGCTTACCTCATAAGAGTGCATATGGGATGTTATTGGCTCTAATCTTCTCTAAAATCATGAATTTGTCCCAGACAGATAGTTTGCCAACTCCTTGGCAAGAAATAAGTAGAAGGGAGGGAGAGAGCTAAACTGGTGCAGACCAGAACCAGAGAGGAATAGAGGCCCATCCTTAAGCGTGAATTGTCTGGAAAACTCAAAAAAAACAAATTAGACTTGCACATCAACACATTCAATCCTTCTTGTGCTGAATGCAGGGTTTGGGGGGCGGGGGCAGGGGGGTTCTAGGAAATGGCTTTCTAATTGCTCATTGTCAAAATCAAGCACGCTTCAGGTCTCTGTTGCAGCGTGAGAACGGCACAGTGCATGTGTGTGTCTGATGTTGAATTATTCATCTCGTCTAGGTAAGGCAGCAGGCTGCACCCAGCCGATAGCAGCATTGTGTTTACACTGCTCTATACTATTGAATTGTCGTCCTTAAACGATTATATTATTCTCTTTGACGTATGATTTGGGTTTGTTAAGTTGTTTGCCGTTTTTGATACTGATTTTATGAGGTAGGACATTCAGTAAACACACATGAACATGGTGGGGTGAAAGAGAGTGGGTGGGTGTCCTACACTTTGGTAACAACATCTTTTCTTCTCATCTTGTCCTTGTCTGTCTAAATCAACCTGCTGATGATCTAGTTATCATCAACAGCAACAAGCCTCTCAAAATCCGTGTTCTTTTCTCTTACTTCTCTTTAGCATCTTTAGTGTTTGAGATCCTCTGCTACAGATGCTTAGCTCCTCATTCACTGAAGCCTTTCGTTGACCCCACTTCCTGATTCACTGGCACGTGACCTTTGACACAGTAAACTCATCAGTGGGTTATGGTTAGGCTGACTGGGTTAGCTCTGAGTGGCTCGCTCTTTTGTGTGCCAGCTGTTGAGCCATGTTTCCTTCTCACCATTTTCCTTTTTGTCTAGTCTGTCCTGTATCCAAGTTATTTTCATGCCTCTGCTGACTTTCACACGTACACATCATCAAACCCCATGATACACGGGCAACATGTTGAGGCAGTGGAGATGAGCAATGTCGCCATCAGGAAAATAGGATTTGGCAAATGGACAAATTCAATGTGGATTACAGTTTTGTCAGCAAACTGTTATGGAAAAAGGTTTCTGGTTGTAATTTTGTGCAACATTGCACAACTATATTGCACCAAAATGCTGCTCATGCATCACTGCATAAAGTGATACAATATTTGTAATCAGGAACAAGGCTGACTTTGAATCTAGGGTTCAACTGATACGGGTGTTTGAAGGCC